>NC_090176.1:3904793-4204793 GCF_024679245.1 Pseudorasbora parva
AGAAGTAATGGGGCACACGAGAGATGGGCTTTAACAGCCCCAGTGGCCTAATGGATAAGGCACTGGCCTCCTAAGCCAGGGATTGTGGGTTCGAGTCCCATCTGGGGTGGGTTTACAGCAGAGTGGCGCAGCGGAAGCGTGCTGGGCCCATAACCCAGAGGTCAATGGATCGAAACCATCCTCTGCTAAGTCTTCCTTACTTATTTATGTGTCTTGTTTCTATTTGAAGAAGAGCTAATGCAGTTCTATTCTGAAGTCATCATCATTTTCACCAGATATCATCTGTGACTGAGGACCACTTTGTGTGTGCCTAAACGCAAGTACTATTGAAAACACCTGTGAATTGGAGCTCTTCTATGGCGAGCAGAGTGGCCCGGTGGCCTGTCAAATGAATTGTTAATCTGGATCACTTTGTGTGCTGGGGCCTGTTGCACAAAAGTAGGATAAGGGATTAAGCCAGGATATCTTGGTGATCCTGGCTCAATTGATCCCTAATCCGGTTGCACTAAAGCTGGATAGGGGGCAGGAGGATATGTTATGGTATAAATTACCATGGAGATTTATTCTGTGGAGCTAGCCTGCTCCAGACCAGGCTAAATTCCAGGATCTATTTAATCTCATCCCTAATGTCAGTCAGCAGTCGCCACAAATGGAAACCAATAGTTATTTCACTGCTCACTATACATTGTTATCACATATAACTAGACCCACTGTCATTATTTAAACGTTTGTGATCATTAATTTCAATCATTTTGGATAAATAATGATTTTTAGATGATGTTGCTATCATTAGATAATTTACAGTTTCCAATAGACTATAAGGCTATATATAAAATGATAGAATATTAGGGCCACAGAGGGGGAAAAAAAAGACAAGTCATAATATTGTAACCAGTTGTTTTAAAGGAGGACAGTTGTTAAAATGACAGATGTGGGGCATTTCGTGAAATTGTACTTCAGTATGGTTTCATAAACAAAGACATGCTGATGTGCCAGAATATGAAGTATCACATTGTCATAACTATCAAAACTGTAAAAAGAATATGTTGCTTTTCTGCCTCATAAAGTTATGACTTTATCCTTTTTCCTTAGTGGGGCATTAGTACTCTGTCATATAAACAAATACACATTCCATATGAATATAAAAACACTGTGTAACATTAGGTTCCTTTATTAAATAAGGACAAAACAAAGCAGGTAAACTATCAGCTCCTTTCGAAACTGAAGTCACAGTGACTCTACAAGATGGAAAGCACAGAATCAAAGCATATTATACAAAATGATACATACACATTCAAAGGTCTGTATATAACACACCCTGCATGTCTGCACACTAAAATAAATGCAGGACAAATCCATACACATCAACTGAACAGACAAATGAATGGATGCAGTAGCCTCCCTGCAGCCTTGTATTACACACAGTATACCGCACAATCATCATAAGAGGCCAAATTCGTAAAAAAAACAACCCAAAAAAACCCTATTTCCTCTGCCACAGCAGGACATTTTTTACCTAAATTGAAAGCACACATACTAACTAAAATAATTCAACACATATTGGTCCCTCAGCAGCCGACCACTGTCGTCATCAGGGAAGATTGCCGGATTGTCCCAGTCCATGGCTGGTGGCACTCTGGGGGCCCTCTCCTTCCTCAGGCAGGCCACATTGTGGAGGACAGCACAAGCCACAGTAATATCACATGCCCTAACAGGGTTGACCCTTAATTTGTGAAGGCAGTGAAAGCGTGCCTTCAGGAGGCCAAAGGTCATTTCAACTCTGGCCCTGGTCCTGGCACCTTCTGGGTACAATATATGCTTGTGCTTTGTTAAATATTAGTCAGGGACCATACCATTCTGCAAAATGTTCTTGTATTTGATTTTGACCTGCTGCCATGTCCGTTTTGGCCCGTTCATGTTTAATCTACAACACACACACACTATCACAAGAACATTTAATGGAGTCACACTGACAAAAATGGCTTGGTATTTTTGTATTGTTTTCAGTAAAAATATATATAAAAAAAAACAAAAAAAACCACTAAAGATGTATTTTCTTGATTTTCTAAATGACCTAGCAAAATAAGTATAGGTTTAAACCAAAAATATAAACTTCAAGTAAATGTGTGCTTAAAACAAGCAAAAAAAATTAATATCTGTCAATATAATAAGAAAAATTCTCTTGAAATAAGTTTACTTTTTCCATAAACACTTTTAGAAAAGTTCTCTTGTTTCACTGGCAGAGTTTTTTGCTTATTTTCCTAGGTTATTTTGCTCTAGAAAATATTTAAGATTTTTTTTAGATATTTTTTTTTTGACTGAAAACAAGACAAAAATACTAAGTAAGAAAGGACCCAAGGTTGGTTGCAGTGAGCAACCAACCTTGGGTCCTTTGAAAGGCGCTATATAAATTAAAGTGATTATTATTATAGCTCATCTATGTATTCAAGAATTTTTTTATTTATATAGCACTTTTCACAATTGTTTCATTCTGTCAAAGCTGCTTTACATTAATAAAAGCAGGGGAAACACAAAAAAAACCGGTGGACAACATAAGCAGAGTACAACGGCTAAGATTAAACCGTACTGAGCGTAGTAACGTAAAATAATAATGTAAGGCTTTAATAATAAAATATCATAGCTTTATACAGTGTGATGGAGTTACGTTACACAATTTCACTCATATATGCAGTGCATTTCAATAAAAAAATTAACCGTTTCATAATTACAGTACAACTGCGTTTTTGGAGATGTGAATTAAATATTTGATTTGTAATTGTGATGTTTCAGCGGAGCAGTGAGTGTGTAATTGTGCACTACTTACGCATTCAGGCGGTCTGCAATACTTTGCCACGCTTTTTCTCTTTGCTTTCTGTGGCGGTGTTGCCTTTCTTCTTAATGATATCTTTTACCTCCTCGTATGCCTCCATGAGGATTTGTGCTTCCGACGGGGAAAAGTACGCGGCTCTAGTTGCCATGGTAAATCAATTAATCTGTGATCTGTGGCGGGGTCTATTTGAGTGAGCCGTGAGCGCGCACCTATCCAGGATTGGTTTCACCTGGCTTAATGAATCCGTGTCTGCTCATCCTGGCTTGGTCTTTGTGCAACCAATTAAGCCTGGCCGCACATGTTTTGGCTTTATTGAGCTCAGCTGAGTCATTTATCCCGGATGTCTTAATTCTACTTTTGTGCAACAGGCCCCTGGCCTTGATTAAATACCAAGCCTATTGTTGTTACGGAATCAGAAGTAGGGGCCCAGCTGGCATTTTAACATTGAGCCACTGTTGAATCAACGTCAGGTGCCAGTGTTGGATAACTGTTGAATTTTGTTTAGATTTTGCAAATCTAATCAACGTTGAAATGGCAACGTCATTCCGACGTCATGTTTCTCAACATAGGTGAATTTGCCAACATTGATTTAAGTTTAGATTTTGCAAATCCAATAAACGTTGAAATTTCAACGTCACTATAAAGTCCTGCTTTTCAACATAGTTTTTGTTAAACTGTTTTCACTGAAGTATTGATGTGTTCAACAGCAACACCAAACACCTTGAAATGGATACATAAACACTAAGTTTGCAAACACGCACAGTCAGCTTGGAAGAAGCCAATTGGTCAAAGGAAGACCAGGAAGAAGATTAATAAAGACATTTCACTGACGTAGGAAACATGCTTTATTACATAGCTGCAATTATGCCAACCTTTCACATCAATTGTACACATGTCAAACTTTTACTTTACCCAAAAATTCTGTCATTAAAGGGTTAGTTCACCCAAAAGTGAAATTGAGGTCATTAATGACTCACCCCAATGTCATTCCACACCCGTAAGACCTCCATTCCTCTTCAGAACACAGTTTAAGATATTTTATATTTTAGTCCCAGAGCATTGTGGCGATCCGAATCAATGAATCATGGCTGTTTGAATCTTTATTTGAGGTTTGAAAAGAAACACAGAAGAGAAAACAATGCTGAATAAAATCGTACTTTTTTTTATTTTTGGACCAAAATGTATTTTCGACTCTTCAAGAGACTCTAATTAACCCACTGATGTCACATATGGACTACTCTGATGATGTTTTTATTACCTTTCTAGACATGGACAGTAAAGTGTGCATACTGCATTATGCTCTGGGACTAAAATATAAAATATCTTAAACTGTGTGTGAAGATGAACGGAGGTCTTACGGGTGTGAAACAACATTAGGGGGAGGAGTTAATGACATTAATTTCATTTTTGGGTGAACTAACCCTTTAAATGACTCGCCTTGTCGCTCCACACCCGTAAGACCTTCGTTCATCTTCGGAACACAGTTTAAGGTATTTTATATTTAGTCCAATAGCTTTCTGTCCCTTCATTAAAAATGTATGTACGGTATACTGTCACTTTTTATGTTGTTGTTATTTTTGGACCAAAATGTATTTTCATTGCTTTCATTGCAAAAATTCTATCCAACCCACTGATGTCACATATGGACTACTGTGATGATGTTATTATCTTTCTGGTCCTTCTGGACATGGACAGTATACCGTACATACATTTTCAATGGAGGGACAGAAAGCTCGGAGTAAATATAAAATATCTTAAACTGTGTTCTGAAGATGAATGGAGGTCTTACGGGTCTGGAACGACATTAGGGTGAGGAGTAAATGACAGAATTTTCATTTTTGGGTGAACTAGCTTTTTTTAACCTTAAAAAAAAAACGGCCCAAACATTGGGCAACATTAAACACAGCTGGTTAAGTCTTCCTTTCTTGTTACTTCTTTCTGCTACCGCCACCAGTCCTCTCAGGTGCATATTTCAAGTCTTTGGCCATGCATTCGTCTACTTTCATTGGCTTTAAGCTCAAGACCGCATCTGATGAGAAAAACAAAAAAACAGATCAGTATTAGCAAACACTACTCTCTCAAATTAAAATATTTAGCAAATATCAACTTTTGTGGCATTGCCAATGATCAAAGTATATAAATTAGTATTGATCAACATGCAAGGTCATTGATAATCATGTGCTTGAGCGAGCAACAAAAGGCAGTTGGTAGTAACCCTTGCTGCAGGTAGAGAAGTTAGTCTAGAGCCCAGAATGGAGTATTTTATATATATATATATATATAAAAGTTTGGACACATTACTATGTGTAATGTTTTTGAAAGAAGTTTCTTCTGCTCATCAAGCCTGCATTTATTTGATCAAAAATACAGTAAAAAAAAAAGTAATACTGTGATCTTAATACAATTTAAATATTTGGTTTTCAATTTATTATATGTTAAATTACAATTTATTTCTGTGAAAAGCTGAATTTTCAGTATCATTCCTTCACCGTCACATGATCCTTCAGCAATCATTCTAATATTCTGATTTATTATGAGTGTTGGAAACAGTTCTGCTGCTTAATATATTTGATGAATAAAAGGTTTAAAAGAACTGCATTTATTCAAAATAAAAACATTTTCAAATAATATAAATCTCCTTTACTATCAATTTAACACAGTGTTTCTCAAACTTTTTCAGCCCAAGGACCACTTTATCTTCCAATTTTTTCCTGAGGACCACCTACAAAATCCCACTCTAACACGCCCCCCAAAACCAACAAAATAGGAAGGATAAGCTAAATTTAAGTTTAATATGCAACTGTTTCAAGTCAAAAACGAATCATTCAAACATAAATGCAATGATTTGATCAGAAATTATTATATACATTTTATATATAAAGTCTTCCACATAAACCTGTATTTAAATTTTACAAAAATGTAACAAAAAAAAGTTAAGGGTTAGTTACTTTCAGATTCAAATAGATGGTTGGGTTAGGTATGGGGACAACTTAACGTTAAAGGAGACTTTCAGGTCGTTTTTCCAAATCTCTGGAAAAAAGAAGAAAGAAGAATGTGACGTGCTAAAGATTTATAGATATTCTTATGCCTCTCCCTGATTGGGTAACGGTAGTACAAGACAAAAACATTCAAACTGATCTAATATGTATAACGTTAGCTTCATGGAGCGTAACACACATACACGCCGGTGGAACAACGGACTAACGGCAGTTCGCGGTTAAACTAGTCTGCCCATACGTCTACACACACACAGATAAGAACGGCGTTTGACAGTTAGCTAGCACTAACTCCGGTTCGCGGTTAAACTACATTAGTCTGCCCATATAAACACATTATTAATTAACACTATACGTATATGGACCAGAGTCAGGCACACTCAACATTTATTTAGGAATTTTCTAGTTATAAAATGTGACTTCAAAAACTTTGCTTACCGTCTGAGCTGTTATGCCCAAATTCAGTCGAATCGGTCCAGGTCAGAACCTGCGAGGCTGACGATGACGACACAGACCCATTCGCGCACGCACAAGAAGGTGTTGTGTGGAACCAAGCCTGCAGTCTCCCTCTCATTTACTGAAGCTTTCGCGCCTCGATCGCCCCCCGGTGACCGGTCCCAGTATAGCCGCCCCTCTGTGTTTTCTAATGGACGCGAGGCAAACTAAATAATAAAATTACACTTCAAAAAATGTTCCCCAAAGTTAGTTTATGTCACTGAAGGCAGTTATCATCACGATGATTTCATTTCAGGTGTTCGTTTTAAAAATAAGTTTACTTTGAGTTAGTTATTTGATGCTATAAAAACGGGGAGTGTGACGTCATGATTGACAGCTGAGACTGACGGCTTCTCAGAGTGAAGTTGTCACTGAGGCACTAACGGACTTTTTTCGAAATTTTTGGGAGCAGATTAGAGCTTTAGCTTTAATTTCTACATTTCCATAACTGTTTATTTCACACCAACATAATAAATTGTTCTGCATCTGCGAGTGTGGGCGGGCTTTTGAAATCGCGGCTGTACTTCCTGCGCTCTACTGCGCAACTCCGGTCCCGAAATCGCTACTGCGCAGACTCTGTCCCAAGATGTCCGCGCCGTGCAAGGCCGCCTGAAAGCTTCAAATATGGCAAGCGGAAACGGATGATGTCGAGTCGTCCATATTTTTTTACGGTCTATGTGTGGAACCGTCAGAGCCTATTGGCCTTTGTGTGATGGACAGTCGCCGTCCTCAAATCAAGCCATACATCTTGTATTCGTGTGTGTGTGTGTGTGTGTGTGTGTCCGTCCATATGTGTGTCTATATATATATATATATATAAATATATATATATAAATATATATATATATATATATATATGTGTGTGTGTGTGTGTGTGTGTGTGTGTGTGTGTGTGTGTGTGTGTGTGTGTGTGTGTGTATGTTTGTGTGTTATTTTTTTAATTTTAAGCGGTCTGTTAATTTTTTTTCAGAGCTGTGTAGGATATATATATATATATATATATATATATATATATATATATATATATATATATATATATATATATATATATATAGCTCTGGAAGAAAAATTAAGAGACCACTTAATATAAAAATTAACTTAATATATACAACTTAATATATAAAAATTAAAATGCACCAGAATGCAGGAAATCACATCTACAAAATGTAAAATTGTATGGGGGAAATGTATATCCCCAGACCCCCACACAAACAGCCCCACATATAATATTTTCACCAGCCGCCACTGCATATATTGTTCTTGTATGGAATGACTAACCAAAATGATCAATCGGACTTGCTGTCAAAGTAAGCCATGAGATGTAGAAAGTGCTCAACAAACGTTTAATTCAGAGTTGATATTTCAACGTTGTATCATTATTCATGTATCAACTCTTTTTCAACAGTTAATTGATCAGCATTGTTTGGACGTTGTTCCAACGTTATTTTTCTACTGATATATTTCAACAAAATTTGTAAAAGTCATGGTTGTAAAAATAATGTTGATTTGACGTACAACTCAAAACTTGTTGATATTTCTATGTTGAATTCTTAGTGATTTAACAACACCAATTCAACTATTTGGTGTTCAACGTTGTTTTAAAGTTGAAACAATGTTTTTTCATAAACTGACATTATTTCAACTATATTTAAACGTTTAATGTCAGTCGAATGCCAGCTGGGGGGGATGGACCGGGATGGCAGCTTAGCGGAGAGACATTTAATCTGTATGGTATGTTTTTGATGATTTGCTGTGCTCCTGCCCAGGGACAACAGATGAAATTTAGCTGTGTAGCTAATTCTGGGGTAATATTTTATTGTCCATTGTCCCTGTCAAATAAAGAATAAATAAAAAACTAAAATAGAGGCTCCGGCAAACCGTGCACAATTTAATATAAAAACCTCTTATATATATGCCTATCTTTGAATAAAGCATCGTCGTTGATATGTCAAAAACTCCAGCATCTAAACAGTGTGACATCTTTACTCGAGCACGCAAGACTAGCGTAAAAACAACTTTGTCGAGTTCACCGTGTGAGATAACGTTAGAAGCTAACCACATGGATAGCTTATCCGAAGTATTAAATTAACTAAAATCATTTCGAGCAGAGATCGGAACTAAGTAGGACAACATTGATACCCATCTGACTGATATGGCAAACTCAATGGCCGCGCTGGAAAGCAAAGTGTCTGATGTACAACAAGATGTTTCTTCTAATGCAGCATGTATTGAGGAGGCTGAAGGCCGCATACATGATACAGAAACGGCACTTGAAAAAACACAGGCCACAATCGACTGAGCCATCAAACGAATCATATATCTTGTATCGAAGACCGAGGACTTGGAGAACCGGGGCAGAAGGAAGAACCTCCGGCTCTATGGTATTCAAGAGGACGCAGAGGGTCAGAAAACTCTCCTCAAATTCATAAGCGGGATTTTGACACAAGGGTTCATCGCACACTAGCACCCGGTTAGCCCAGCCAAAACAGAGCAATACTCATTCGCTTCTTAAAGTTTCAGGAGAAGGAATTTGTTTACCGTGAATCAAGGAGGCGAGACATCACGCACGACGGGGTCAAGCTATCCTTTGCACAGGATCTGTCGGCAGAGACAGTGCGGATTCGACGGGGATTTAATCCAGTCACAAATTTTTTTGTTGATATCAACGCTTTCCGTGGATTTCAGCATAACCCTTGCAAGCTTCGAGTGCTATACAACGGCAAGATTCATCTCTTCTCAACACTGCAAGAGGCTGAAAAGTTCTACAAAAGCATCCCACACTCAACGTAGAATCTACAGTTGGGTGATCTGCGGAATTAAACTAAGAAGTGCTACTACGTAGGAATGCTTTGACAGCTGTGGATAACAGCGGACAATCGAGATGTACAGCAGGAGTTTAAATAATTCAAAGTAACGTTACTCAAGTTGTGCTAGTATGCATACTGTAATATTATAGCCTACTAATATTTTTTCAGCACGACGCGCCAACTGGTCACAACGGTGTTGATGTTAGTTCGTAGGTTGAGTATATTAGACACAAGTTTTTTTCTTTAAGGTGGTCAAAATATATACTCTTATCGTTAAAGAGGGGAATTAATGTACTAATTTGAATGTGCATGGTTGACAGGGAGTGACTAATTTGTCAAGATCTTGGACTGAGCTGCTGGCTAGTTGCTCCTCAAAGATTGTGGATCAGCGTCCCTCAGTTTTTCACTTAAATTTTTAAGTAAACTGCAGTATATTTATAATATACTATAATATACTTATAATAAATTGTTTAGTAAACTGCAGTATATTTGTATCTAACGTTACTCCAGCAAAAAAAAATGTGAACACCCACAGTTTTGCTTCCGACGCCCAAGCTATGATCAAGTTTTAACAAATAATTATTTTAAACAACAATAATCTGGGGCGGTGGGTCCGTCTGTGCTCTTTGACGGTAAACGGTGGTTCTACTACAACACCTGTCTGGCTTTTATGGGTTGCTAAATATACATCTAAAAGAAAAACTTGAATGTGAAGTTGTGTATAACTGGAACTGTCCAACAGATTTGAATTAAAATAAGTTATTGTTCAAGTGTAGTGTAACTAATATATATATATATATTGTGAACAAAATATCTCTATTTCATAAAAATAGAGTATAGATGTCCACAATAGTTGTTATTTTTCACAACATCACATCACAAAAATAGGTTGCTGTAAGCTACCATGGCTTGTTTCCAAAATCACGACTAGGGTGCTCTATTTGTATGTCCATTGGTATTCTATACTGAACAAAATGATAAACGCAAAACTTTAGTTTTTGCCCTCATTATTCATGAGCTGAATTCAGAGTTCTAAGACTTTTTCTATGTACACAAAAGGCCTGTTTGTGGTACGTATAGGTAGTTTAAGTTTTACAAGCCAAGTATTGGCCTCAGGGTACTTCAGCCCTGTCTCATGATTGAAATTCAGCGTTGGCTGTGGAGAAAAACCAAGTGCTGGTATTCTGTCAGCTCCAGAGGTGAACACCAGCAGTTGATCAAGTGTTATCTCAAACACACCATCTATAAAATAGTAAGGTAATAAAATCAATAACACTTGTGATAAGCAGGATTGTGTAAGATTCAGAATAGCTCAAATTAAATCAAAATACTCTGCCAATCATTCATTTACCTTCAATGTCTAAAAGGAAGTCTCTCCAGAATCCTTCCACTTTTGTTTCCAGTTGCAACCAATTGCTTCCAGGAGGGAACAATTCCACTTGGAACAAAGAGATCAAGTCTGTAACTTTTAAAGGGGTGATGAATTGAGAAATCAACTTTCCCTTGAGCTTTTGATATAAAAAAGGTCATGGTAATATAAGAATATCCTCTAAGTTTCAGAGCTGTAAACGTCCTTGTTAGTCAAAGAAAAGCTTTTATAGACACCAGTCCCAGAAAACGGTCCTGTGCTTCATACTTACGTCATTGCTCGACGAAACATGCCTACAGAGCGTGTCTAATCCTGTAGCCCCGCCCACCGACTCATGGAGCTGATCGGCTCGCGCTAACCAACAACAATAAACATGTCGAGGAAGATAGCAAGCTATTCCTGGTTCTGGAAGAACATAGTCGCTGCATAAGCTTCCTTCTGATCCTAATATTAGGAATGTGTGGTTGAACTTTATTTTTAATGAAGTTCCAGCTGACGTGGGTGTTGGATGTCCCATTAAATAACGCTGCAACCACCACATGTGAACGCGATGCTACTTTATTAACAGAGTTCGGGTCAGCCACCAAACACACATGTACACATGACTCGCGTGCATATTTAGTGCATGCGCACCAAGGAGGGAGGTCGTTCTTAAAGTGCCTGACACTTCTAAAGTACAGCATACTATAATAAACAAATTGCACTTTACTTGTGAACAGATCATTTATCACAATGATCTACATCCCCTTCCTTTAGCTGAAACTTCCTATCAAGAAAATAAACATACTTATTGATCAAGACTGGGGTATGAAATTAACTAGATAAACAACCTAGAATAAGAATGGCTTGCATTATCAGCATGTATACATTACAGTAGATAGCTGAACAATAACAGATACCAATCTCAAGATAATCTCTGTGTGCATGAAAAAAAAACACATCAATAAAGAATAATATTATCAAAATGGAAATAACCATAATAAACACATTTAGCAGGCATTCAGAATATGAACCAAAGTGTCACTAGATCACCCATTGCTGTAGCTCACTGTTCGTACCTTGGATTGGGCTTGCAAACACGGCCTGAACGTGTTTTGTAAGGTGCATTACTGACCTTAGTGGGAGACTGTACTGTGTGCTTTGGAAGGTCAGTAGGTGTGGATTCTGGTTGAGGAATGTGTGTCTGTGGTGAGTGTGGTGTATGGGGAGCATAGGCCTCTGTATTTGCAGTGGTGCTTTGAGAGTCAATGTCCTGGGGGGTGAGCCGTGATGGAGGGGGCTCTGCAACAGGAAGGATGTGGCGTCGGTTCCTCCTGTATGTTCTCCCATTGCATTGGATGGTGTATGAGCGAGGTTCCTTGTTCACTTCTTTTACTGTGCCGAGGTGCTCGTATCCTTTGGGGGTTTGCATTCTGACAACTTGTCCCTCTACCAATGGCTGCAGTGGGCGACTTGATGTGTCATAGTATCGCTTCTGGGTCATCCTCTAATTACAAAGCCGTGCAGTGACTTGGTGGGCAAGTTTTGGGGCTGGCTCCAACAGTCTAGAGTTAACAGGAATGGCTGACCGTGTCTGTCGTGACAACAGGCGTTGCGCAGGGGAGCCCAGAGTCAGGTCTCTGGAAATGTTTCTCAGGTTTAGGAGGTTAAGAAACACATCCGTGCCATCTCTGTGCGATTTCTCCATCAGCTGTTTTGCGCTGCGAACTGCCCTTTCCGCCAGTCCATTCGACTGTGGGAACTCCGGACTACTGGTGACATGGATGAAGTCCCACTGTTTGGCGAAGTCTTTGAATCGCTGACTTGTGTACTGTCTAGCGTTATCAGAAATGAGTGTGTGAGGTGAGCCATGCACAGCAAAATGTCTCTTTAGTTTCATGATTACAGCTGCGGATGTTATGTCGCGGAGAAGGTCAATCTCATACCAACCTGAGTATGAGTCCACAAGGACTAGATAATTTTGGCCATGCCACTCAAACATATCTGTTGCTACTGTAGACCAAGGCAGGTCTGGAACTGGGTGTGGTTTTAGTGGTTCTTTCTGTTGATGTGGCTTTGTGCTGTTGCAGACTGAGCATGAGAGGAGTTCTGCTGTGATATCAGCCGTCATCGTTGGCCAGATAACGATACCTCTTGCTCTGTGCTTGGTAGCGTCCAGCCCTGGGTGGCCTCTGTGGACTATGCCGATATATTCTCTCTGCAATGAGCGAGGAATGACTGTTTTGTGGCCTTTCACTACTATTCCATTTTCCACAGCCAGCTCATCTCTGTAGGGAAAGTATGGACGTACTGCGGGCCACACGCTATGTTCTTTGACTGGCCAGCCTCTTTGAATTACTGTGCTGAGAGCCTGCAACACCTCATCCTCCGCCGTATGCTTCCTCAGTTCCTCAAGGCGAGCTGTGGAAATGTAATTGACGGACATGACCTCAAATGAGTCATTTTCAGTGTCTGGAGAGACTTCTGTGTTTGGAGCTCGAGATAGGGTGTCTGCAAGATACATGAGCTTACCCTTCTTGTACACCAGAGTGATGTCGTAGCACTGTAACCTGAGCATCATTCTCTGCAGTCGAGCAGGAGCTGTGTGGATTGGTTTCTTCAGAATGCTCACCAAGGGCTGGTGGTCCGTCTCAACGAGTGTAGGTTTCCCGTACACATAGTCTCTGAACTTAGTACAAGCAAACACGACGGCCAGCAGCTCCTTTTCGATCTGAGCATACCGTGTCTCCGTGTCTGTGAGTGTGCGAGACGCATACGCAATTGGTTTTCCTCCCTGCATGCATGCAGCACCAAGCCCGAAACATGAGGCATCGCAGGTTAGCGTAACTGGCTTCTTTACATCATAATATGATAAGACAGGTGGCGTGGACAGACACGACTTGAGGGTATCAAATGCTTGTTGGTGCTGCTGGTACCAACACCATACTGTCTCCTTATGTGTCAGCTTTCTGAGGGGCGCAGCAATGTCGCTGAAGTTCGGGATAAATTTCCCCAGATAATTTGCCATTCCCAGGAAACGCTGTAATTCAGGGACATCCTTGGGGGGTGGCATCTCAGAAATTGCCTTTGTTTTGGAAGGATCGGCTTTTAGGCCCTTACTTGTAAAGATGTGGCCCACATAGCTGACTTGGTCCATGCGAAATTTGCATTTGGCAGGATTTAGCTTGAGCTTGATCTCACGTGCTCTGTTCAACACCCTTTTCAGAATAGCATCATGTTCCGCAGCATTACGACCTCCGATGATGATGTCATCGACAATGATTGCACAGGGGTACCCTGAAAACAACTGCTCCATTGAGCGCTGGAAAACTTCACTTGCAGAGTTTATGCCGAAGGGCATGCGAAGAAATCTATAGCGCCCAAATGGAGTGCTGAATGTGGTCATCATGGAGGACTTGTGGTCAAGGCGAATCTGCCAGAAAGAGTTCTTTGCGTCCAGCACTGAAAATACGGTTGCTCCTGACATCTGGGACGCTACTTCCTCTACGCTGCGCATAGGGTGATGAGGTCTTTTTAATGCAGTGTTAAGATCTTTTGGGTTGATACACAGCCTGATTTCTTGTCTGTCTTTTTTGTGTGTCACCACCATGGACGAAACCCAATCCGTCGGCTCTGAAACTGTCGCAATGACGCCAAGGCTCTGCATGCGGTCCAGTTCTGTTTTGACGCGGCTTTGCATTGCCAGAGGAATACGGTGTGCAGGGCGAACCACTGGCTGTACACTGGGGTCTACTGTCATGGAGTACGTGATTGGAAGTTCTCCGAGCTTGTCTGTAAACAAGTCTTTGTACACGTTAAGAACGTCTTCAGTGCTGCCCTCCATACTGACATGATGCACGTCTGGGCTGATTGTAACAATTCCCATGTCGAGGCATGCACGGAATCCTAACAGCGTTTGGACATCTTGATCCACCAAGAAGAATGAAAGCGAATGATTTTGCCCATTTAGGCCACACTGCAATGAGACCAAACCTTTCGTTTCGATTTTACTTCCACCATATGCTACAAGGTTGGGTGTCTTTGATTGCTTCACTGGCCATTCATTGTAGTTAATTTGTTCTAAAGTCTTTTGTGACATTACGTTGCATTTTGCTCCGGTGTCAACTTTCACCTCAATTGGAGCTTTGTTTATGTGTAAAGTGACAAATACCTCTTCCAACTCTGTCATGTGAGAGTTAACAGCGTTAACGCACTTATCAAATTCAATGCCATGGACGTAAAATGTGTCATCATGGTCAGGGGTTTTGTCTACTTCAAGTTCGTGTACCGCTTTCCTGTAGTTGAATTTCTTCTGACTGAATTGACTACGCGCTTTGCAACATTTCTTGTAATGATTCATTTTCTTGCAGTTATGACACTGTTGTCCGAATGCTGGGCATTTCTCTTTCTTTGCGGCATGATTATTTCCACAATTTCTACAGTTGGTTATGGTTGGTGAATCATTTTGTTCTGTTCTTTGATATCTTGTGTGTTGGCGCCTCCTACTGGAAAATGGCTGTATTGCATCCACATTAGTTGCAGTCTGTGGTATAGCCAACTTTTTGTTATTTTCCTCTGTTATTTCATGTATGCGACAAATTGAAATGGCTTTGGTTAGAGTTAAATCACTGTCTCTTAACAGTACTTTTCTTAGGCCCTCATTGTTGATGCCACATACTATCCTATCACAGATTAGCTCATCTGTCAATTCACCAAAATGACAACTTTTAGCTTTAATTCTGAGATCACTGATGAATGCTTCGAATGTCTCACCTTGTTTTTGGTTTCTAGAATGAAACTTGTGTCTCTCCATTGTTTTATTTTGCTGTGGGTTGCATATTTCCCGAAATTTCCTCTTCAGGCACTCCGGATCTTCCTTGGATTCAGCTGGAGTTAAGATCGCGCCGTTCTCGCCCGGTGCGCGCACCTCAGCTGCATAGACAAATGAACGCTCACGTTCAATGGCTTCCGACCCTGCGAGATTGAGGAGGATGTACGCCCTTGTCTTGTCTGGCTTATCATGGTGCGCGGCGGCGATGAAAATGTCATACTCTTGTTCGAAGATTCGCCAATTCTCGGCGATATTCCCATCAAAAGTGAGCGGGTCTGGTCTTCGAAAACCGTCCGCCATTGTTACACACTACGCGGTCTTGAGAAAACTTTCACAAACAGTTCCGTCTCTGTTTTCTACAAAATTGGTTAACTCACGGGCGAAAAGTCCGCTCCATCTTCTGACACCATGTTGGATGTCCCATTAAATAACGCTGCAACCACCACATGTGAACGCGATGCTACTTTATTAACAGAGTTCGGGTCAGCCACCAAACACACATGTACACATGACTCGCGTGCATATTTAGTGCATGCGCACCAAGGAGGGAGGTCGTTCTTAAAGTGCCCGACACTTCTAAAGTACAGCATACTATAATAAACAAATTGCACTTTACTTGTGAACAGATCATTTATCACAATGATCTACAGTGGGGAAGACATGTCACTTCGTTTCACTGCGGGATCGTTTGTAAACCAATCTCCGGTTAATGCTGGATGTAAACAAGTGTCAGATGCTGGATTTGCGATTACAGATACAAACTTATTGTATTTTACTTTTACAATGAGCATAATAATTACAACAAAAATAAAAATATAGAGAGAGGACGCAGTGTTCAGAATGAACAGTGACAGTCAAGTAAAACCACACATCGCCCATAGCAACGCGCTTGGCAACGACATTTCAGACTGACAGATACGTAAAAGATAAACGGGACTTTTCTGCCATTTGTTACTGGCTTGTAGACGCTCATATTAATTGTAATTCCAATTCTGTTTTATTGGCCGCAATATTATCGATGATTGTTAAAAGGGGCACTTTTGATTAATTTTCAAAAAGGGCAGAGGCTCGAACCCACAAAGCCTCCCCTCTGCACTTCCCTGTTCGTAACGTTATGTGTCCTGTCACAAAATGCTGCAAAATCTCCGACACGACATTAATAGTTAGATTAAGGTGTGTACATGTCTATAATGCTCTCCGATAATGCGACTAAAATAGGCATACTCCACATGTCTTAATCCGATTTATGTTTAGTTAGATTATGACTTTAATCAGATTAAGGTCATTAGAAATCGCTGTCTACATGGTAGCCTCTTAATCAGAGTATTGTTTTAATCAGATTAATATCGGAGTATTGTTGTCCATGTAAACGTAGTCACTGACAAAATTAAGGATTCAAAAACAAAATGCAAGTTACAATTTGTATTAACCATTACAAATGAACTGTGGAAGTACACAAACTAAAATGACAAAAAATATATCCAAAAACATAACTAACAACCAGATACAATGGAGGCAGAGAACACTACACCATGATGGCAGTTTACAATAAATTACTTTATTAATCATTTAAACACAATACTACTTTATAAAACACATTACCCCCCTTGTTATAGTGGGTGCAGTCAGAGAAGGGATCAGCAGGGACGCAGCTGAATCAGCAGCTGAATTAGTCTCTCCGGTTCAGCATCCTCCACAGTCTGGGTTCGGGGTGTCAGATAACTTAACAGTTCGTTCTGTTCCTTTAAAGAGCTCTCCTATCCCACGATTAAACCCCTAACTCTCTAACACATTTGCCCCCCACTAACTGACTATCTTCACCGCCAGAAACACTATTTGTCCCGAGCGGCCATCTAGCGTTCCCCACAAATGAGAGCTCGATCCTTGCACACACAATTCAACCCGTCTCTCCCGAGCGTCCCTCACACATTCCTTAAATAATCAGGGTTCACCCGCATCACCTTAATTTCATTACGGGTATACGTTAACCATAGCCACTCCCACAACCTACTACAACACCTTAACCATTGGTTTGAATAACCATATTATTGAATATTATTCATATTTATGTCATACCTTTTTCAATTTCCACTGCAAATCCAGAACTGTGATTTCCTCAAGAGTGGGTGATGATGATCGAATAACCCACAGGTTTTGGTAAAGCCTCTCAGAAAAGAAAGAAGGAAACAATCCTCCATGTAAGAGTGCCACCACATTCATTATTCCATAAACTCGGTATAGACATAATGCTGCAAAAATTAAAGTAGGGCTGGGCGATATGGCCCGAATAAATCATCACAATATAATTTTAGTCGATATCGATTAAATATCTGGTTAAAGTCAAATCTTTATTTCTTTAAAGTTTAAAGGCATATTTTTGCTCCTGAGTGAAAGATGTAGAAAACAGACAGTTAACTGTGGGTTTAAACTATCCTTTATTGTCAAAACACGACAAGCAGTTCCCAAACAGGTGAACAATTTATTAAAACTGAGGAAGATTTATGTATTACTATTTAAAGCAATATTAATAGATTAGAATATTATTAATATAAATAGAATATATAAAATAAATATCCATAGTAAAATCTAGAACTAAAATATAACATTTGCCTCTGTTGACTGCAAATGCAGAGTGTTTAAAGATAATGTCTGTCAATAAACAAAAATATAATCATAAAACTTTCTGGTCAGCATGCCAAACTTTATAAATGAATTAAATTAACAATACAAATAAAATAAATAAATAGATGGGGAAAAAAGTGGTGAGAATATCTTTTTTTTTTTTTTTACTCTACAATGTCAATAATATCATATACTTAATTGTGTAAGTAGTAAAACACTAAAAACGTAAAGTGGCAAAAAAATGCGTTTCAAGTTTAGAAACATTTTGAGTCCCCCCTCTTTTGCCTCACAGTGGATTGGTCCACCGCGCATCTCAACAACACACACACACACACACACCTCACCGACAGTGGGCTGGCCGGGAGAGAGAGTACAAGTAAGGGCTGTCAAAGTCTATTTTATTCACTTTAAACATCGGATGAAATTATTTCTCTTTTTGATACAGGCGATGGTGAGTCATTAATGCATCACCAAAGACAAACAATTATGTGATATTCTGATTAAATACAAACCCAACAGATTCACATCAGCACAATCAAGTCAGTTAGAAATACCAAGAGTTCACTAAAAAAGCAAGGAGAGTCTGCCTTTAGCTATTATGCCATCCGCAGTTGAACCAGCTTCCTGAACAGATCAGATGTGCTCCAACAGTAGCCACATTCAAATCCAGACTCAAAACACATCTGTTCAGCTGTGCATTTACAGAATGAGCTCTGAGCCACTGTACGTCCCACTGAGTGCACATTATCTTGTCTAAGCATAATATCTTTTAATATTTTATAACTGTTTTAGCTTACCTTTGTTCTTATCTTTGGTTATTGTTATTTTATCTATATATCACCGTTTTATTCTTTGTAATTTTCTTTGCAAATTGTATATTGTTCATTTGAGTTAAATATGATGGGTAAAAACTGTGATGGAAATGGCAAGTTTGACAATAAGGTTTGAGTGTGTGTAAATCTGGGGAAGGGTATGATGAGTGAAGTAAAAATGAGTAAAAATCAGGGAATAATGATTGAAATGGATGAGAGTTGATCTGATTTAGATGGGACAGCGATGTAGACTGTAAACTGAAGGATGTTTTGTTTTTATTTCAGACCACTATTGTGTATTTGACCATTTTTATTTTTTTAATTTTCTAATTATCTTTACAACTGTTTTAATTATCCTTGTTTTTAAATGTTTAATTCTTACACATGGTGTTCTTATTTCTCGTGCATATGTTACCACTATTTTAAATAATTTCTATGTAAAGCACTTTGAATTGCCATTTGGGTATGAAATGTGCTATACAAATTAACTTGCCTTGTCTTGCCGATGTATTTTTCCTCAAGTCCGATGTTTTAGTGATAATAATTTGGTAACGTTAGCTTGTTGTAAGTCACCCACTACAACAAACAAGGTGATAAGCCTATGTGTGAACTGATAATTAGGCTAATGTAGCTTGACCGCTGTGTTGGGCTCAATGTTATTTGGAAGAACTTCAAAGAAGTAAGATAACTTAATAAGTATATTCCGTGTGGTGAACCTATAATAAGCTAGCCTGGATGCCAGCCGATCCTAGCCCCTCCCACAACATTTTTAGGTCGGGCAGTTCTGTCTGGCCTCACTCAATAGAGGAGTAATTATCTCCGAACAGAAACTGTTTGGACCAATGAAATCATCAGGGCGGGCTTTAGACGATGACGGACAGATGATAAACAGTAACGTAATCATGCACGTCATCAAAGGGGCTTGGATTATATTTGTTCAAATCCTTCACAGTTTCTCTCAGAAATGATGATCATGTTGGGTAAGTACTCTGTGTATTATTAAATTAGTAAAAAAAAAGATCGTTTATTTCAGCGCCAAGTTTTTACAACAACCCCGCCAACTACTAGCCCAAAACAATAGCTTCTCAGGGGGCTGTCCGGGGAAAAAATGATGTTTGGGGGGTAAAATGTGTTATTTTGGCAAGGTTGCCTGCTTAAATTTGCACTCATGGGTCTATATATCACATAATAGTTGAATATTGAACAAAATTCAACCTGCGGACATAGAAAACAACCCGTGGGGAAAAAAAACGCGAACTTGGCAAGACAGTGCAGTTGAGCTCTGTTGACGTCACTTCGTTTTTTTGAGGAAAATTATTTTGCGATTATTATCGTTATCATTTTATCGCCTAGCCCTAAATTAAAGTGTTGAAAAACAGAACAAATATTTTTTAATGAGTAAGACTTCGGGAGTATTTTGCATAACAAGGCAAAAATAAATTTTAAAGTTAGTTTAAAATTAAAGCTAAAGTTAGTTTATGATGTAGTTGCAAATTTCACAAATTACATTGGTTCACGTTTAATTTGTATAAAACTTACAGGTATAATATCTTCCTGCTCCTCAGGGTTCACCTGCACACTTTCTAGTTCTTCCTCCTCCTCAGATGCAATGTCACCAACCTCTGGTAAGGAGTACAAAAAGACAATAATTAATACGGTATTGATAGATTCTTTTTGGGTGGCTTGCCAATGTATTAGATTTTTTTGATACCTAAAATAAGTAAGCTCCACATGCTGTTGTGTTAAGGCACACAAATGGCTTACTGGTGCATTTGAAGAGACGCTGTCTTCAGGCATTTCCAGTGGCTCCTAATTAACAAAGACAGCATGGGTTTTTTATAGATGGGTCATTCCTGGGATTCGGTAATATTTCAACTTGGACTTTTTAATTTTTGAACTACATATAATTACATTTCTAAATACCCCACATTATTAGGCATATATTAAACCTTCAAAAATCATATTTTCCCATCTCAGGCATTAAAGAGTTTTTATTATTTTTAGTTTTTTTCAGATTTGTACACCTTTTATTCTCAACCCCATAACGGACAAAATCGAATTAGTTTCAACAGGATTTTACACAAAACTTGTTATAAAACAAACATCCACCTACTGCTCATGTGTCCCTCATACCAATTCAATGACTTTAAATGTAACATTTATGATAATTTTCACATTTTTAAGTGATGGAATTTACAAATATCCAAACTGTTTGACCGTGGTCTCTTTATTTTAGTAAGAAAAAGTTTAATTTAGATCTTTAACTAAAACCACAATTGTACTGTGTTAGCCCTTAACATGTCGGGTGGTAGTCAGCAAGAAATGCTTTATTTTTTAATTGTCATATTTATTTTATTTTGCAAAAATATTAATGTGACAGGACTGACAATACTGTGATGGGGTTGAATACTGTAACAGGGTTGAAAGGACACATTTGCCTACTTTTAATTTGTGTTTGTGTAATAGGAAAATCCTTCTTTGAGACTCAAACAAAACACTTTTATTTTAGGCATCCATGTAATAAAGACATAGTCATATTTAGTTTTTTTAGGTTTTACTTTATTGCTGTGAGAATTTAAACAAAGAAAACTACTGCAGGTTGTTAGTAACTTTCAAATATTTTTGGTAAGAAAAAACAAAAATAGATTAACAAACAGAACCTTTTATCAAATGGACACAATATGGTACATTCACCCTAAAACATTCCTCAGTGCTGGAACATAAAACAAAACTGCAGCAGATAAATGTTCATAATAACATACACTCACCTAAAGGATTATTAGGTACCCCATACTAATCCTGTGTTTGACTCTCCCGCCTTTAGAACTGCCTTAATTATACGTGGCATTGATTCAACAAGGTGCTGAAAGCATTCTTTAGAAATGTTGGCCCATATTGATAGGAGAGCATCTTGCAGTTGATGGAGATTTGTGGGATGCACATCAAGGGCACGAAGCTCCCGTTCCATGTTGAGATCTGGTGACTGTGGAGGCCATTTTAGTACAGTCAACTCATTGTCATGTTCAAGAAACCAGTTTGAAATGATTCAAGCTTTGTGACATGGTGCATTATCCTGCTGGAAGTAACCATCAGAGGATGGGTACATTGTGGTCATAAAGGAATGGACGCTCAGGTAGGCTGTGGCATTTAAACAATGCCCAATTGGCACTAAGGGGCCTAAAGTGTGCCAAGAAAACATCCCCCACCCCATTACACCACCACCACCAGCCTGCACAGTGGTAACAAGGCATGATGGATCCATGTTCTCATTCTGTTTATGCCAAATTCGGACTCTACCATCTGAATGTTTCAACAGAAATCAAGACTCATCAGACCAGGCAACATTTCTCCAGTCTTCAACTGTCCAATATTGGTGAGCTTGTGCAAATTGTAGCCTCCTTTCCCAATTTTAGTGGAGATGAGTGGTCCCCGGTGGGGTCTTCTGCTGTTGTAGCCCATCCGCCTCAAGGTTGTGCGTGTTGTGGCTTCACAAATGCTTTGCTGCATACCTCGGTTGTAACAAGTGGTTATTTCAGTCAAAGTTGCTCTTCTATCAGCTTGAGTCAGTCGGCCCATTCTCCTCTGACCTCGAGCATCAACAAGGCATTTTTGCCCACAGGACTGCTGCATACTGGATGTTTTTCCCTATTCACACCATTCTTTGTAAACCCTAGAAATGGTTGTGTGTGAAAATCCCAGTAACTGAGCAGATTGTGAAATACTCAGACCGGCCCGTCTGGCACCAACAACCATGCCATGCTCAAAATTGCTTAAATCACCTTTCTTTCCCATTCTGACATTCAGTTTGGAGTTCAGGAGATTGTCTTGACCAGGACCACACCCCTAAATGCACTGAAGCAACTGCCATGTGATTGGTTGATTGGATAATTGCATTAATGAGAAATTGAACAGGTGTTCCTAATAATCCTTTAGGTGAGTGTAAGTAAAAATCAGTGGGTCATTAAAAAAGAAAATGCCATGTTAACACAAACTCAACATAAAAAAGGATTGTTGCACGCACTCAACAATTCCAACATTTTAAAATAGTTACTTTATGAACATTTGCATAAAATACCTGAACAAATGTAAAGAAAAAACCTATCCATATTTATTCTCTGCGTGCACGAAACTGCCTTTGCCTCTCTGCTGTTGATGTGGGTGCCATTTCTGACTAGGATGCCTGTTGAAGTTTAAGTGGACCGGACACATTACATGAAATATCTGATCTATAACAAAAATACAAGTTATGATTTTGGTAATAATATATTTACTGAAATTTATTTTTTAAATTTAAATCATGATTAAATTAAGTGAATAACTCAACCCTGTCACAAAGTTTACAACCCCGAAATAATGACATGTGATGGGGTTGAGTGTGATGGGGTTGAGTTTTTTTGCTCAAAATGGCCACTGCTCTTAATGTGGTGTAGAAGATTGGGCCAAATGGCAGCCAATGAGATAAGTATATCATAGATTTTTATGGATTAAAATAGCATTTTGAAAAAAATCATAATTTTCCATCTTAATTGTATGTGATGGGGTTGAGTTGTTAAGCTTGACAGTATCCTCCCTGACTATAATACACCTACAAAAATGAATAAAAAGTGTGATATCACTCACCTTCTTCCACAACATGCTGTTGAAGAGAGCTAAATGATGCAAATTCCTGTAAATGATGTCACATATGGGTGGAGTCTAAATTATTATGGGCGAAGAATGGTTGGCGTGACGGGGTTGAGTTCAGACTGAGGGATGTAACTTTATAAGTAGTTTTTTATCAAATATCTTGCTTTTTTATTATTATTATTATTTTCAAAAGCAAATAATACAAATAAATACTTGCATTATTGCTGAAAATGATAGACACTGTGCACATTTTATTAATTCTTTTCCAAGTACAAATTCAGCTAAGAACCTCAGGGACATGACAAAATGCTTGCTGTAAGACAGAAATAAGATTCTTTTAATCATTTTTTTTTTTTAAATGCAATAATTATTTGTGTTCATTATAAAGGACATACCAAAGTATTGTAAAAAGCTTTTAACATTTCATTTTGGTGAACCAACACTTTCAAAAATCTAGGGGACTGAAATATTACCGAATCCCATGAATGACCCAGATACAAGTGCCTGTTGTAGCCATTATAGCCCAACATTTCATATTGGTGAATGTGTAAAGACATTATTGCTGTATTTTATTACAATTAAAATATTCACTATTATCAATGCAAGGTGTGCTTTAGGTTCTTAACTGTTATTAGTTTATAAAACTAATGTTAGTAAATGGTCATTAAATCATACTTGTAAAATTAATTTAGATGAATACAAAACAGAAAATAAACAAATTCTGCAAGTAAGTTAGCTAACACTAAAGTTTTGAAATTAAGGGTTCTAGTGGGTGTACTTTTAATGAAAAATGCTTGTTGTAAGAGTAACAGTACTTCGATAAAGTATTTGAAGTGAGAGCCAACACACGTCTGAATCAGTCAACTCTACAGATGTCAAAGTCTCTATGATTCAGTTCAGGAAAAGTCTTCCAGAGCAGACATTTTAGGTCTGCCGCAGGGATGTCAAAAGGAATGTCTATCCTTTTCATTTCTGTGCCTGAAAAATGTATTTATTCATGTTAATAAAGCATCCCATAGTCTTATGAATAAAATATTTTGATAATATACAATGATGTTAATTTACCACAACTGCTATTAACCCTCTCAGGCTCAAATTAAGTTTTAGTAACAGGAAAAATCTGATATTTGGGGAAAATCATCATATGGGGTATTACAATAGAATCCTGACTTTTTTTTTAGAGAGACCTTCGCATGCAAGGCGTTCTGGGATGTTGCAGATTTGCAACATTGGCCCAGTGTGGTAATAAGACACTGACGACTGAATATGATATGAACAATAACTTTTTATATGCAACTTTTCAAACAATGTAACAAAGTGCTTTTCAGTGGGAGAACAATGTAACAAAGTGCTTTTCAGTGGGAGAACAATGTAACAAAGTGCTTTTCAGTGGGAGAACAATGTAACAATATGGGATCCAAATCCAAAATGTCAAATCCTCATTGAGTAGGTTATGTTTCCAAGTCACTTTGTCATGTGGTACTCCATGAAACAGTTTTTGTCTTTTGTAAAGCACAGAAGTACTTTGCACTTCAGGCAGGCCGTTTGCGTGTAGCCAGTCTTGCACAGTCTGCATCGTCCACGTTTCTCAGCATGGATGGGGAAATGATCGCATCGGTCTAATCTGACATCAACTGATGGTGCAGAGATCCTCTGAAGTGGAGGTTGAGGTGGGGCAGCCTGATGGGACGTTGGATCATCTTCCAATGACGGTCGTCCTCTTTTCCTACTGTTCAAGTCAGCCTGTTTGCCAACCTTGATGAGGGCATCTGCAACTTGAACACGGAAGTCAAGAAGTGGCATATACTTCTTCTCCTGCTTCTGGGTGAGATGACGGCGATAGAGGAGCCAACCATTGACCAGTGATAGGTCAATCAAGTAGTACAAGATGCGCAGATACCAACGACGTGGGCGGATGTCAATGCGATAGAGAGCTGCAAACATGTCTGCTAAGTCTACTCCTCCCATGTTGTGGTTGTACACCTTGACAATGTGGGGTCTGTCCACTTCCACATATTCCTTCTTCTCTTTCGACCACCTTCTGCATCTCTCAACAGGTTCAGGGCCAATGAAGGATGATGCCAGCAACACTGCCTTGTTATCATACCACTTCACGATGGACATCCCACTTGTCTTTTCGTATTTCACTTCATACGCACCACGCCCGGCCTTTGAGAGTTCCTTGTCACTCTTGAGGGTACATCCACGGAGACGGTTACGATTGATGGTAGCAACTGTTAGAATTCCCATTTTCTTCAGTTCCACAATGAGTTCAGGGGAAGTGAACCAGTTGTCGAAGAAGCACTTGTAGTTTAGTCCTTTTGGAACTTCTGATACGAGACGAAGCACAACTTCACCGGCAACACCAAGTCCACGCTCATTGGTTACGGTCCCTTTTCCAGTGTACACTTCAAAGTCATAGACTAGTCCAGTGACACCTGCACGAGTAAAGACCTTGATTCCCCATTTATGCGGCTTGTTCTTGATATACTGTTTCATTCCAATCTTTCCTTTGAAGGGGATCATCTGCTCATCAATGGAGTGGTTTTCTTCTGGTTCAACCTTCAAACAGTTGGAACGGACTTTCTCAAGAACTGGACGCACCTTGAATAATGGATCGTATCCAGGCTCACCCTTTTGCTTCACATTGGTATTGTCGTTCATGTGAATGTATGTACGTAGATTATCAAATCGCTTACGTCCCATGACTGTCGCAATTGGGTCGTAGCGGGTTGCCGTCTGCCAGTACATGCGGTACGATGGCATACGTACTACGGTCATCAAGATGTGTAAACCAATGAACTGCTCTATTTCAGAAGGGGTTGTTTTCAGTTCTGGGCCATTCTTCATAACTGCATACAAGTTAGATTGGTGAGAAATATGTTCAAACACAGATTTGTCCATGAACTGATCAAAATACCACTTTGGACTTGGTATTTCGTCTGGGGGAGGTGAGAATGCAGGTCCTCTGAATGAAGAGTCTATGTCAGCTGCTGGAGGTTTCCTCTGCCTCCAAGAAAACTCTTTGTTGACTGGAGCTGGGCCTGGCTGAGGTTCATTGTCATCTGGGACCTCAGTGTCACTGTCTGCATGTATGTTATGAATTTCAACATCAAGGTGGTTGAGGTTAGCTTTTGGTATTTCTGCCTGTGGCTTATCATCATCAAAGCTGGAGTCAGACTCATATGCTTCAGGAGATTCCTCAAAATCTGGATCAGCAATTTTATCGTCTGGAATGGATTCTGTGTCAGATAAAGCACCATCAGGAAGGCAAATGTACTCAATGACTTCCCCGACTGAGTAACACTTTCGTTTGCCTGCCATTACACACTGCAAATCCTGCATAGAGAGTATTCTGTTAGGTAGTTTGCCAAAAAATGCTTTGACATAATGATCTGTACTAATAAAAGTGCCATGGAATTTAGGCTACATCAGTTTTCCTCACTAAACAGTCAAATGAACATGGTATTGTGCCATTGCTTTTGATCAAATCTGCCTCTGATTGTTTGTAACTTCACTCCAAATTATAAAATTTTCCATATGATATACCCTCAATGACAACTCAAAGTAATAAGTAAACACTGGTGATAGGAAAATAACCCTAGTATAAACTGTTGCTCAAAATTTTTGCAAACTAGTAGATAAAGCATGTGGTATCCAGTGGTACCTATCTGGCCACACGTTGCAAATCGGCTACGTGTAAATAGAGCTGCACCAGGGGAAAAATACAGAAGAGATCAAATCTACTAATTGGCATTTGCTGTGTCTATATACACTTATGATTCTTCTTATGCAGTTTTAGTTTCAAATAAATGGAGGTTGATAGTGATACTTACACAAAATTGATGCCAAGAAAATCAGTTTCAGGGAACCCATGGAAACAGACGTGTTGGAAGTGAGACTACACTGCCATCTGGTGAGCAAGTGGGAAACTGTTTGTTGCTAATGGACAACCAAGTCCTGCAGTGGGACTTCTGAGTAAACAAAATTCATAAAATATGTATCTGGAGTAATAAGGTAGTTAGTTTATAACTGTTGCAAATCAGCAACGCCTGCCTTGAGAGGGTTAAATGTTGTCATACTGTGACAACATTTTAAAAGCTGGACGCGGATCATTTCTTGATGTCCTATAAAACAAAACACGTAATCAATAAAGCAATAAAAATAATGTACAGAAGCTGTCTATTTCTTTCATATTACCCTCCATTTTGCATTGCCTAGTGCCGATGATCTTAAAAAAGAAGCAAAATTTCATTATATGGTATTAATAAGTAAAAAAAAAAAAGATTCTGCTACATTCTGAAAACACAGAACAGATTAAATAAAAAAAAGAAAACAATTTTAATAAAACATTTTTTTTTTACAAAAAGTAAAAATATATACATAGATAATTACATACATTATTAGCTTTAAGTTTTGATGTTATACAAAGTGATTATTTTTTTATTTTATACAATAAACATTATTATAGTTATCTCCACTATCTGCAGTATCTTCCTGATACTGAAGAGGAATGCTGTTTGAATTGGTACAATATACGCAACTGCTTTGTTTAGGCCACTGTCCAGGCTAGGATATGGGATACTGTACCCTTCTGGTGGCAATGGTATATCAACCAATTGATGACCCCTGGCTGTACGCATTATTTTAAATGGACCTGCTCTCTTTATTGCAGGGAACACATCTCCAATTGTTTTGATAAAACTGCAAAGGATCCGTTCATATCCTCAAATCTCACTCCACCCAGTATTGCATGATGGACTTGCCATGCCATAAAATTCATGCTTCCATGCAGTACGGCCTAACCTGTGACGAGCTCTTGAGGAACTTATATTTACATATGGTTGAAAGATTCTGCTAAGGGCTGGCCCAGTGCGCAAGCTCACATGTGAGCCAGTTTGTAATAGAGAAGTTGACTGGAGACCAGATGCTGTAGGTACAGAAGAGAGTGTGCCTACAGCATCAGATTTGGTGACCTGTTCCCTTCAGTGGAAAGGGAATGGTTGTCCCATGTCCTCACAAATAGCTGAAGATGATGGTTCAGCCTTGGTAGTATCACATAGTGAAGGCAGATCAAGTGAAGGTCCTGATCAGAATTCAGCTGTAAAAGTTCTTCAAGATGTTGAAAGGCAGCATAGTAATTAGAAAGGACACAGCACCATACATCAGGCCACAGCCGTTCGATTCGCTGGTTGTGGACAGTTTTTCCAGTGATGAAGCTGTTACGTTCTGAAACAAAAGGTAGGTGTATAAATTGAAACAGAAAATCTCAATATTTTGGATTTTAGTAACATCTTTACATTTTACACTTACACAATACACTTAATATATCATGTATCGCAATCAGTTTGATTGAAGTTAACTACCAGATCCTCATTCTGGATGCTCCAACATAAACCTGGCTGCCTCCACATTTTCACCACCTTTATCACTTCTCACTCTATGAGGTAGACCAAGTTCATGGACTGATCCAAGAAAGCAGTCTAGAACAGTTGCCGCCCTATTGTTGTTATTGCCCCTTAGGTACATGATGTTCCCACTGAAGCCGTCAATGCCTCCATGGACATCAGTTCTCCACCTAAAGGGCACAGACAAAAGAGAACTACATAAATTAAGGGCCAATGTGTACAGATTCTGTGTTTGATGACAATGCTTACCAAACAAGTTTGTGGTTGCCATCAATGTGCCACAAAGACAAAGGACCTGGCACAGAATATGGCCGCCTTTCTGTAATCTGTAGGTCCAAGCCACGCAACATTGCCCCCACAGGATCAACTTGCCTCACTGGGTGCGTTTACATGGACATTCTTAAGCCGATTATGCCTAATAAGCCGACAATGAACATGGTCATGTAAACGCGGTAACCCGTTTTCTTTTATCGGAGTAAGGTCATAAACAGCATAAGCATAAACCGGTCGGGACAGGTAGTTTTTGCGCTGCATGTAAAAGCATTAACCTGCTTTCTGACGGCTTATTGAAGTGCGCATGTGTGATAGGTGACAAAAACGCAAACTTAGAGCAGATTTAAACGCATCCAGACAGAGCGAGCTAGCGTTTTGCATGAAATAAGGACATATATCACAAACACAGACTCTTTTAAGACCCAGAAAATTGTAAGAAACCAATTAAAATGATTCAAGCTTTGTGACATGGTGCATTATCCTGCTGGAAGTAGTCATCAGAGGATGGGGACATGGTCATAAAGGGATGGACATGGTCAAAAACAATGCTCAGGTAGGCCGTGGCACTTTATACGATGCCCAATACGGCATTTCCGAATGTTTGTAAACAATGGGCACCAGGATACTTCCGGGTGGCAGAACGCGAGCGGCTTCTATTGACAAACTGAAGAGATCCAGCCGGCTACTGTAAACAGTTACAAAGTTAAGAACATTGCTTTTAATCAAAGTTAAAACTATGACAAAAACGTGTTGTGTTTGGGGTTGCACCGCCAGATATAAGGCAAAAGGTGTAGGATTTTATAGATTTCCTTCAGAAAAAAGTAAACATATCCAGCGGAGCCTGTGGGTGAGGAGGTTAAAGCGAGTGGACGTCGTCAAAAGTAGTGTAACAGAGAAGATAGCAAGACGGAGTGGCGGAGTAGCCATTTCCAACGCGCCAGACTGGGAACCAAACCTCCATCATCGTGTTTGTGGAAGACATTTTCTCACAGGTAATGTATAAAATGTTTGGTTTGGTTGTCTTTGTGTCATTTAGCAAAACATAATGGCCAAGTTAACCCGCTAGCTAACGTCAGCTCTAGTTTTGGCAGTGTCACCCTAAAATATGTCAATTTTGTGATTCTGGTGAAAACATTTATTTTCTTTCATTTGTTCATTTTAATCGGGCATTCATGATAGGTCTGTGTGATCGGGACTTTTATTTTAAAAAGTGAACCGAGGATTTGTATGGAGGAGCTGTAACGTATTGCCCCGGCGGCCGGCGGCCGGCGCCCGGCGCCCTCACACAGTTAACTTTACTAGATATTTTGTACAACGCATACACGTTTGCGCCTGTCTCCTCATTTTTTCCTGTTTTCACAGGACTTTCTATTCTGTCAACAAGACTTTATGCACGGGGCCTGCAACACTAGCTAGCGTTTGCCCAGCTTTAAAAGAAACACCCACAGCTAACTTACACAGCTGATGGCTTAGAACTAGCTGTCACCATCTTGACTTGGCTCCATCTATATGCTTTCCAATTGACACAGTATAGGTCAAGTTAAATGTAACGGCAAAAGTAGTAGCTGTAACACACTGAAAGCTAGCAGTCGTTTTTAATGTAGTGCAAGCAAAATACATTTTGACTAACGTTTTGTCAAGTGTTCGTTTACACTGGAGAAAAAAAAGACTGAACAACAGCGCTCGTTTGTCCTAGGTCTGCTGTTCTACTGAATTTACTGTTCTGTGCAGTTTTTAAATGATGAAACGTGAACTGCCCTACTCAAGTAAAATGAAATGTTGTAACCTACAATGCAGAGGGGACATTTTCAACAAATAAGGTCTAGGCCCAGGCTCACAAACAGCTGTGTTTATTGTAAAGCTCGCTTTGTTTGGCCTAAATTGAACTTTCCAGTGTCCAAAATTGTAGTAAACATTTGGTAAAATATTGTTACTTTAGAGCACATGCTTAAATGGTCTATGTATTTATATTTATGTTTATTATGCAGGTTGTCCAAATCCTGACCCTTACCACCCTGACTTTGCTCCTTCGCAACACCTGGGACCTGAGTTAGCCAATTCAACCGCATCTGCTAAGAGAGCAGCAGATAAACAGGGTAGGTACCATCGAGCAGTGAGAAGGAGACAGCTTTATTCTGCAGCTGAACCAGGACCAGAACCAGAACCAGAGATTGTTCCTGACATAGAAGACAACCAGGAAAAAGAAGGGGACAACCAAGACAATGTGGGACAATGTCAAATGTGTGAAATGCTACAGCAAGAGGTACATAGGTTGTGTTTAGAGAGAGACTCTTACAAAGACAAGCTGTCAAAATTGTCCATCTCTTCAGAAAATTTCATTGTCACAGAGAATGATGCAGGTAGTCAAATTAATCGCAAACTGAAAATCTTTTCATTTTATTTTGGCTTGCCATCTTTTGCTGTGTTTATTTGGATTTTGAACTTAATTGCACCGCTTATTTCAGAAAGAAGGGTTATCTCCAAGGAGAATCAACTGCTTTTTACTTTGATGAAGCTCCGACACGGACTTGCCCATTTAGACCTTGGTTTCCGGTTTGGTGTGTCCTCTGCATGCGTTTCAAATGTTATCAACGAAGTCATACCTGTCCTTGCAAAGCGTCTCCAATTTTTAATTTCCTGGCCATCTGCAGAGGTTCTTCGGAAAAACATGCCACATAAGTTCAAGAAGAGGTTTAAGAAATGCGTTGTTATCATTGACTGCACAGAGTTTTTCATTGACAGGCCATTCAATCTCAGGGCTAGAGCCCAGACCTGGTCGAATTATAAACACCATAACACTCTTAAGGCTCTAATAGGTATCACGCCCTATGGCTCAATATCATTTATTTCCAAAATGTGGGGAGGGAGGATATCAGATAAAGAGATCAGTGGTAAGTCTGGCTTTTACAGTAACATTAATCCAGGCAATCAGGTGATGGCAGATAGAGGTTTTCTGATAGGTGACCACCTGGCTAGGCTTGGTGCCACACTGGTCATGCCTCCATTCTTGAAGGGGAGAAAGCAGCTACCTGGGTGTGATGTTCAGAGGGCCCGCCAACTTTCAGCATTGCGTATTCATGTTGAGCGAGCTATTGAACGCATCAAGATCTTTAGAATCCTGAAAAACACACTCCCTCTGACCCTTGTTCCTCTCTCCAGTGACATATTGACCATCTGTTGTGCTTTAAGTAATCTTAGACCTAAACTTATTAAATAATACTGCTACCGGACTTCGATTACTTTCCTCTCACCCTTTAACAAATTGATAAAGTATAATCTCTTGTGATTACTCTTGTGAAAATATAATTAAATCAAAACCCTTTGCTCCTTAACTTTGTTCACTGATTTTTTTTGTATTGTTTTATTTATTATTGTATTTATCTTATTGTTATTCTTTTTTCTCTTTTAAGATAAATATGTATGTACATCTTTAATAAATGTCCATTAACTTTGTATACAATTTTACTTGGTTTCATTGCCCCTTAAAGTCATACATTGAACTTGCCTAATCCACAACTGGATAACGGTATTATTCATTTGTGGAGCATAGAGGTACACAAAGATTTTTGCATCATTCAATAAACATTTATTGGGTAAGTGCTGTCTTTTCTTTTTTTTTTTTTCAGCACAAGCTGAGCTAACAGTCTACGTTCTATTTACAACATTAAATGAAAGCACAATAAAAAAGATAATTACAATATTTACTAGATGAGAGAGTCGCGAATAGATCAAATATACTAAATATGATTTGCATTGAATTGAAGTTGAAAAAGTGATAGTGCTGTACATATTCATGTCTGCATTATCTACATCTGTCACATAGCCACTGTTTTGTCTTTCTTTTGATGCCTACACAACTGTAGTGGTACATTTTCACAATGCAGTTTTCATTAGAGCAGATTATGGTCCTTCCAAACTCGGGTCTGCTGCACGTGCAAATCACTGTATCATCCTGACTTGTTTCCAATTTCTTTTTTAGGAGTTCTGGAATAAGGTGTGTTTCAACAAACACTTTAGTTTGATACAGCAAATTAGTGATATGATCTTCATCTCTGGATAAATTGACGATGACAAGGCCAGGCTCTGTCCAGATAACAAAGTTACACTGGGTACAGTTGGTCACTAGCATTTGTGTTTGTACCTGATCATAATATTGGTGTGCCTTCTTCAGGTTACCATGGGCATCTAAGCAAAAAGTTGGATCTTGGATTTGTAGGATCTCAATAGAGCACAAGTCCTTGTATTTGAAAGGGCATTTAATTTCCAGAACTCCGTCTCCATGACAGTCACATGTTGAGATCCCATCAGGTGATGCTGCAAGGAATGGGTAAGGCTGGTAGATGACAAGGCCTGTGCGTTTCAAAACAAAGTTAGTATGTACTGTTGTCATGTGCCGATAAAACTCATCTCTTGCAGTGTCTTCATGTTCAATACCCCATTTTACTGAGGGGATGTGGGAGATGTTCTTGGTATCATACTGCATGATGGTCCTTACAGCTGAAGCTCCATCTGCTTTGCGTTTGATGACTCTGTTGATGTTGCTGGCAGTCACTCTTCCTCTTCTCTGAGCACTCCAAAGGTGTGACTGGGACTGAGAAACAGTTGCTTGAGACAGATTTTCAATCTGTGCCTTGGTGGGAATGGCATCATCGATTATAGTCTGTGGAGAGCAATTTTCAACATTGGGTAGTCTCGCTAATCTGTATGGGAGTTGTGGGTAATCTACAGCATCCTCTGATTCTGAAGCGGTGTCGGTGTCACTGCTGTCCCTGACTAAAACTGCTGCAGTGGGCAGGATCTCTCTCAGCTCTGCAAATGCTTGCTGTTGCTCCTGTATAGATAACCCTGGTACTTCCTTTCTTTTTCCCCTCTGTCTGCCAATCAATATCGTACCATGCTTTGGATGTGACATGTCAAGATTTTCAGCAGTACAGCTAGCTGTTTGCTTTTGACATTTCTTCCATTGACATGGGATATCAGTACATGACACTTCAGTTCTGCTTCTGCTTTGTGTAATGCTTTCAATGGCAAACAGTAGAGCAGCAATGTGGCTGCAGGCCTCTCCTAAACCTGCTGCACAAGTGCAGTGGGTTGCAACAATACAGCCATTTCTACTAACACAAACCCAGGGTTTGTATTTTTCTTCTTTGATCCGCTGTCCTGGAGCCACTGTTGCAGCGACAAAAGCAACAGGACTTGTTTCTGAGAGATCATGCTGCTTGATGTTTTGGACATGATCACAAACAAAATAGTTATATGCCTCTAGTGACTTATAGGCTCGCAAAGCCTCACCTGTACAAGGGCCTGGAGTGTTAATCAGGTAGTTAAAAAGGTCAAGATACTGAACAGGGGGCAATTTATTAGCATCAGCAGCATACCAGCCATGATCTAGATTGTATGGATCTGGCAAAGACAGAATCTGATCTTCAAACGAGAGCTTCAGTTTACTAATGTTCCTATTGGAATCAGATTTGTCCAATTGAAGAACATATGCTGAAAGATTAGACATATTTCATGTGAAAACTTTCTGTCTCTCCCTCAGTCTGTCTCTGAAAGCAACTGCCTGCCTTGTTTCTGTCTGCACTGGATACTCCTGCCTGTCTTTGGGCTCCCTCTTATTGCAGTCACTTCTCTATTCTACTTTGCTCTGTCAGGTCCCTAGTGTTACAAAAAAAAGTTTTTCTGTTAAATTGCAGAGTGACTGGAAGAATGTGCAAACAACGAATATTAAAACTGCTAAGAGGAAATATTAATGATCCCCTAAATTATATGATTCATCCAACGCTTACCTTTCTGCTGCCAACCCTGCTAGCTCTTTAACTCCTACTTCATGTATTCTCAAAACTGTCCATCTATAAAATCATAGCAGTGCATAATTATCTTCAGCTGGGGAAATTTGAGACTAATATTAGTAAACTTAAGGTCTCTTTTGAAGATCAAACTCATTGCCAGTCACTGCCTGAAGTAAAAGTATTGGTAACACTTTACAATAAGATTCATTAGTTAACAGTAGTTAACTATATTAGTTAATATAAACTAATAATGAACTGGACTTTTAAAGCATGTATTAATCATTCATGTATTAATGTATTAATTGTTAATTATAACTTCAACATCTACTAATACATTATTAAAATCTTGTTAACATTAGTTAATGCACTTTGAACTAACATGAACAAACCATGAACAGCTGTATTTTATTAACTAACTTTAACAAAGATTAACTAATGCTTAACAGAGGTGTTGTTCATGGTTAGTTCATGATAACTAATGTTAACTAAATCATGAACTAATGCAACTATATTGTAAAGTGTTACCAAAGTATTATACAAGGAAGAGACAGAACTTCTAGTGCCATTTTGTTTTAATCCTTGATGAAGAGAGCGCAAGTTGCTGCGTGCAGCGCGAGGAGGACAGTGATGTGATGCACGCGTAAAGGAGTTGATTGCTCTTGGCACTGTGTACAAAAAAATACTTCACTACACAATTATTTCTTTATTTTCGTTTAATTTCGTTTATTTTCGTTTAAGCTTACTAGCATTAGGCTATACAGAAAGGTCTGATTCACGCACTGTTACAACAGTCATTGTGTTTTTTTTCTTTTCACAATAACAATTGAGTTCATGATTCATGAAACCCCCCCGTCCCGTAGGTTGCTGTGACACTAACATGTCAACTCCAAATTTGCTTTGTAAAGTGTAAACTAATTCATTCGTGCGTGGCTGTAGGCTACTACGAATAAATAAACAGAGATTTTTTTTTATTTATTGTTTTTATTTTAAAAAACAAAAAACAACAACATTAAATGTATGTAATACAGACTCTAAATCCATTGAATCCAGTCTTAATCGAAAGACTGCACGGGTGACTTATTAAAGTAATATTTGCATGCATTTTTAAAGAGAAAATTACACCTTTGGCCATTGCATTGGGTCGTTTTTCCAGTACTAGTCAAAATATCATTTCTGATATCAAGAATTAACAAGAATACACATCCTGCGAATTAATACAAGTAAAAACGGCTTGCCATAGTACCACATTGGTTTCTTTTATCATCACCGCGAGTTTAGTTTGAGTGAATGCCTAAAGTTAGCGGAGTAGCGCTAGTCTAAGTTACAGCGCTGTCATTTTCACCGTCAAAAGCTCACGTCTCTGCCATCCGATCCGAGCAACAGAAAACGATCATAGCCTTTTTAGTTAGATAACAGGGAAATAGACCATCTACCATAGCCTAGCATATTGTAAGGCAAACAGCAACAGTCACTAAAATAACTACTCAATGGTAGGCTGAGGCTCATTTAAAAATTATGGTATTAGACAGCGCTAACGTTACATCTACTAGACCAAGGTTAGGCATTTCATTCATTGCTATCTCCTGAATTAGTTAATCAGTCCCTCAATGATCATGTTAACTGTCTACATTTTCACCACGTCTGTTTTTGAATTAACTTACATGTTGAAATGTAGATTAGGCTACTCCTGAGTGCCAACGGTGGGTCTCCCTTCCAAGCAATCTACGAGCGTTGCCATAGGAACGCTTCGGCTTTTGCCACCCGGAAGAACGTTTATTACTGTTGTGACGTCATGGTGAATTGTCCTATTGGCACTAAGGAAAAAAAAAACACAGAAAGTGTGCCAAGAAAACATCCCCCACACCATTACTTGTGTGGGTATTTTCTGCTGAACTTTGTAAGTCATTATTATTTTATTACTATTTGATTGGGAGAACTTTTTTTGTGTACATATATTCTTTTATATATTATATTATTATTTATGTATAACTTTGTAATAAATGTCTTGTCTTTGTCCTTTATTGGGTTGTTCAGAAGGATGAAGCTGAAACTGAGCTTGAGAGATGTACAATGGCAGTGTTTGTCATCAAGGAGGATGATGATCCTCTCCTTACCACATCACATTGGGATTCTCATGGAAGGTGTGGAGGTCCTGAATGACTTGCCATCAGTCCTACATGCATGTGCCATGTTGTTTGGGCTCATCTGTTTTAAATTTGAGCTATCCAAGTCAACTACACCTTTGATGCACTGCAGACAATTTTTATGATGAAAACCCAAGAAAATGACACAGAGTGTTCAGTCTGAGTGTCAAGCTCTAAATATTTGATAAAGCAAAGAAGACATTTGGATACAGGATACGTTTTATTCTGTGTTATAGCTTGTATTCAAATAAATTTGACCCAAAAAGGGACCATTATTATTATAAGTTATGTGTGTGTGTTAAACAAGTTAACAGGGCTGTTTTATAAATATTGAGGCACTGATATTAACACTGAAAATTGTAACGCACAATTTACAATGGTAGCAATGATGATGGATACAATGGTGATGTTTTTATGAAACTGACTTAGGCACTCAAGATAAAACTTTGTTTACCGATTGCACCCCAAGCTATTGAACTGTGCATAACATTTGTAATGGGATTGACATTCATACATGCATACAATGGGATTTATATACATAGGTCATTGTCAAAGGATAGCCAGGTTTTAACTGGTAACTCTATTTTACACTGAGTCTTAAAAGAGAGTTGTAGAAAAGTTTTACATACCACATTACTGTGTTTAAGGTTAAAGAAAGGTGGATTTTTTATTTATTTTTTGCATTTCTTTGTGCATTTTGTTGCATTTTTAATGGTTCAAAATAATGTGACATTCATACATCCTGGTAATTTTGTCTAAGGATATCCAAGTTAAGACTCTAACAAGGTCTATGTTTATACTGCTTAATGTTATTAAAGGACAACTCCAGTGAGAAATGAACCTAGGGGTAATTAACAGATGGTTACAGAGTAGATCGTTCTCTGGGATGCGTTTTCGTGGAAATCGAATGTAAAGAGTTTTATCTTTAAAAACAGATTAGCTGATAACACTAGTCTATGGGGCACAGGGTAGTGAAATTAAATCGCTAGTTAATATCACTAACAAGGCTCAAAATAGCCCTACACTAACACAGTAGCATAATGAGGGTCCCCACATGCAAACCGAAGCATTGAGAACTTTGTAAGAGTACAAACAGTTTAATAAGACGACACTTAATAAACAGAGTTTATTACGCGTTCACGGACAGGCACCATCTTGGAAAACAGTCTTGACTCATCGAGCCACGAGCGCTCTGCTAAGTGATGAACTGTGACTTGGAATCTCATATGGTCCGTTGCTTCCGGAATAAAACACTGAACACAACAGAGAAAATAAATAAATAAAACTAAAAATGTCCATGTTATTACATTTCACAAACTTAATTCCTATCGACCAGCTCACTTAGAACAGCGCTCGTGGATCGATTAGTAGAGCCTGTTTTCCAAGATGGTGCCTGTCCGTGAACGCGTAAGGCACTATGTCTATAAATTCTCTTCTTATTAAACTGTTTGTACACTTACAAAGTTTTCAATGCTTCGGTTTGCATGTAGGGACCCTCATTATGCTACCGTGTTAGTGTGAGGCTATTTTTAGCCTTGTTAGTGGTATTAACTAGCGATTTAATTTTACTACCCTGTGCCCCATAGACAAGCGCTATAAGCTAATCTGTTTTTAAAGATAAAACTCTTTACATTCGATTTTCATGAAAACGCATCCCAGAGAACGATCTACTCGGTAACCATCTGTTAATTACCCCTAGGTTCATTTATCACCGGAGTTGTCCTTTAAATTACACATGTCAAGTTTTAAAGAAGAGGTGTAAAAAACAGTTTTATTTTAACGTGGTTACATTTAGAGATAGTTTACTTAAGGTTTAAAAAAAGAAAATGGTCTTGAAAAGACCATTTACTTTATTCATCAAGTGTTGATGTGTAAAATGCATAACGGCTTGCCATACTGGCAGCACAATTTGACAACAGGGAAGGTAATGCATCTTTTAAAAAGACAATGATATCACAATAAACATTAAGGTCTTTTGAGAGCATATTTTATAGTAAGTCAACTAAATTTACTGACAACGTTTTTGTTTTATTTTTAAATGTACATTTTCTTTTATATTAAAGTAAGTTTAGTTACTTCTGTTCATGGTAAAAGTTGTAACAAAGCAATACTATTATAGAAAATATGATTAAGGTATTATTTAAAAATATAGTTTGTACTGAATCAGAAATTTAATTTGGGTAAATAAATTAAAAGAATAGCTTGTTAAAAAATTACAGAATTTTATTTAGTTTAGACTAGAGGTGACCCCTAATAGTTGAAGATTCGATGCATTGATATGCAGGACCAGATTGGACCACTGAACTCATGGTCGAATCTTTGCGGGTGTTATGAAACGAGGATCATACCATTTTGGCAATATGGGGGTGCTCAATATTAGTGTTATAAAGACGTGTCGCAGCGCTGAACGATCGCCCCTTTAAGGGCACTGAGCTTTGAGCTTTTTCTGAGGGCACTGACGCGCAGCGCCTTTAAAATTCGAACACATACACCGACGGCGGCATTCGACGCCTGTCCGCGGCGATTAAATGTATATTTCCCTCAAATCGTGAATGTACATACTGATTTCACCATGTGCTACAAAATACACTCATCGTGTCTTGTAGCGTCTGAAGTCGCTCAGACACGATGAGTGTGTCATCGTGTCTGAGCGACACGATGTTGGCGACATCGTGTCTGAGCGACACGATAAATCCCCATCTCCTGATTGGCTTCATCACTCGGTCTCCTCTCCACCAATCAGCTGGTGTGTGGTGAGCGTTCTGGCGCAATATGGCTGCCGTCGCATCATCCAGGTGGATGCTGCACATTGGTGGTGGTTGAGGAGATTGCCCCCTTCTATGTAAAGCGCTTTGAGTGCCTAGAAAAGCGCTATATAAATCAAACGCATTATTATTATTATTATTAGCGTCTGAAGTCGATTCAAAATTGAGCTTGCGCGTATATAATGTTCACGTCTGCCTGGTGTGAGATACCTGAGACACGGCGCTGAGCTTCAGTCCGGTGTGCGACCCCCTTTAGGCACAATCGCCTTAAGAATGTGCACATAAACGCACTTAAAGTGTTCTTTTCCTCTCTAGGCAGGTATTTTTTTAGGTTTATTTATCAAAATGTTCTTGTATATATTTGTGTGATGTTCTGTTTCGATCGCGGCTTTTAAATGTTATGAGAGAACGGTTAATTTACGAATCTGTAGTGTAGCCTAGTTTTGATCACTTTATTAAAAGTGGTGGCTGTGTGCCGTGTGTAAAGTAAAATAAAAATAGTCTTAGCCTCCTGCTGACAAGTGTCCTGCCCTTCCCAACCCGTTTATACCGTTTATTTTTTTCCGGTCTATGGTTTACACACACATAGATGATTTGACTATCAGTCGACCATAGAGAGATTAGAAAATTCTGATTCGAATGTGTAAATCCTTAGTCGGGGACACTCCTAGTTTAGACCAAACTAAAAATTATACTTTGTCGTTATAGTAAAAAAGCACGTTTTTCCAAAAATAAAAATAAAAAATTAAGTTGTACCAAATAAAGAAAAATGATTCATGGCCTCTATAATAAACAATATTTTAACTTTGTGTGAATTTTTTTTTTTTTTTTTTTACTTGGGCGGAAGGACTTTTGATTGATAGTAAATTAAATTGTAAAGTTTCAACCAAATTAAAAATATAGCTTGAAAAAAGCTGTAAAAAATTACAGTAATTTTTTAGGTTGGTCCAAAGTATACTTTTTTTTCAGTGTAGTTACTTCAACACACTACAAAATATCCTAACAAATCACTTACAACAACAAGATGGCCCTATACCACTCCCCCACACAAAACGGTTGAAGTGCAATAGTTTTGAGCCCCCAATTATGTTACGGTCACAGCCATAACACAAAAGTGGGTCAACATAAAAGGCTCTGTCAAATAGGGGAATTTATTTAAAGACAATAATCATAACAAATATATGGGGAGAAAAGTAATCATGAAAATAGAAAATAAGTGCCGCTGAGATCCCGCTACCCAGATGTTGCAACAAGTTTCCTTATATCCTTGTCCGGTTATAACTATAAGGAGGATATAAGGAGCCCTTTTGCAATCTGTTGTTAGGAATCTTCTCATGATAAGACATTTCCACCCCTAGAGAGCAGACAAACCATTAAGAAAGAAAGAGATAACCAGTGGGGTACTCAAAGGCACTCAAGGAGCTGGTTCCAGCACGAGGGATGAGGTGCTTGTCCACAGTGTTATAAAAGTGGTCGATCCTACCCTTGGTCCTTCCTGATCCCAGTAAGAATGGCTGGTTGGCCCTCCCTCCCTCTGAGATCACCTTAAATACTGGTGCAGGAATGAATAAAGCCCCACAAATTTTAATTAAATAAACAGGGAAAAATGCATTAAAACAAGTGATTTAAAAAAAACAACAACAAAAAATACACCTATAACAAATTGTACATTTGGACAGTAATTCCAGCGATTTTCAATCCTGGTCCTGTGGATCCACCTCTCTGCTGCACATGTTGTATGTCTCCCTTATTCAACAAACCTGATTCAGATATTCACCTCATTAGGCAAGAGCTCCCTGAACTACCATCCCTTAAAGGTTTAGTTCACCCAAAAATGAAATGTCTGTCATTAACTCCTCACCCTAATGCCGTTCCACACCCGTAAGACCTCCGTTCATCTTCACACACAGTTTAAGATATTTTATATTTAGACTGAGAGCGTATGCAAGTGTATGCACACTATACTGTCAATGTCCAGAAAGGGAATAAAAACATCACAGTAGTCCATATGAGACATCAGTGGGTTAATTAGAGTCATTATGCTATTAATGCTATTATCATACTATGGCGATGATTATGGTAGAACTAATATCATCTGTTTCAGTGTTCAGGTATTAAAATCTAAACTGCAATACAATATTAATGTTATCTCTTCAAATTTGTTTTGATCACTAAAATATGACTATTATATAATTATTTACTAAATGAAAATGATTTTAATCATAACGAATGTGAGGTAATGCTTTAGATTACAGCTCGGAAAGTACTGTGTAAATAAAACAAATTGTGATGAAGTTCATTATTTTCCATAATGTAATGATACAAATTTTACTTTCATATATTTTAGATTCATTGCACACCAACTGAAATATTTCAGGTCTTTTATTGTTTTAAAACTGATGATTTTGGCATACAGCTCATGAAAACCCATATCTCAAAAAATTAGCATATCATGAAAAGGTTCTCTAAACGAGCGATTAACCTAATCATCTGAATCAACTAATTAACTCTAAATACCTGCAAAAGATTCCTGAGGCTTTTAAAAACTCCCAGCCTGGTCCATTACTCAAATTACTCATTACCTGGTTCATTTACTCATAAATAAATTCACTTACAATAGTTGATGGGATACTATTTGTTAAACTACGCTCAAATGATCATGTTGAATATTCTTTTAGGGATATAATCTTGGGATTCCTGCAGTATTGCTGATTTTCTCCGTCCTCCAGTTCATCATCTCTATCTTTATCTCAGTGTTTGCCTGCAAAGCCACCTGCAGCGGAGACTCTAGCGTGGTCAGTGTGGCACTAAACCAGGTAATGATGTATTCATTATAAACTAGATCCCTTTTCCTACTGCTAGATTGTTGAAGTGTTCCAGAGCTCCAGTGATTGTGCAATCACGTTGGAAAGGTCATGGTAGACCTTTGCAGTAAGTCCATTATGGGAAGAAAACGTCACATTCAAGGGATGAGACGAGGACTCAATTGCAGGGCACTAGGCATGTGCACATCAGCATTGCGTCATTAAATTACTGTACTTGCATTATTGTATGGGTAAGTTTCGAGTTGGTGTAGATGTTAATAAAACACAAATTGGTAAGTAGCAAATTTATTTATTATTATTTTATCTTAAGATTTTGCCTCACTTCCTGCCATTGCTGTATCCCTTCTATCTTCAACTCTTCTCTGTTTTTAGTGTAATGAAAAGTGCATTATAAATAAAATCTATTATTATTATTTCTGTGGCAGAATTACAGTGCTCACACTGGCCTGGGATGTATACTACATCAGTCAGTTTCAGTGGTTTAGTGTGTATGCAGATATTTCTTGAGATTAAGGAATGAATGAGGAATTTATATAGCACTTTCATATGTACTACTGTACATCCAAAGCGCTTTACACTTATGAGAGGGATCTCTCCTCAACCACCACCAGTAGGCAGCATCCACTTGGATGATGTGACGGCAGCCACAGTACAACGGCGCCTGTGCACTCACCATACACCAGCGACAGGTGGAGAGGAGAGAGGGTGATAGAGCCAATTCAGTGAATGGCGAGGCCATGATTGGTAAGGGCCAATCGAGGGAATTTGGTTACACCCTACTCTTTTACGAGAAGTGCCATGGGATTTTTAATGACCACAGAGAGTCATGACCTCGGTTAGACATCTCATCTGAAGGACGGTGCTCTTTGGACAGTACACTGACCCCATCCCTATACTGGGGCGTTAGGACCCACACAAACTACAGGGTGAGTGCCCCCTGCTGGCCTCACTAACACCTCTACCAGCAGCTCCTAGTTTTCCCAGTTGGTCTCCCATCCAAGTACTGACCAGGCTTAGTCCTGCTTAGCTTCATTGGGAAACCCGTCCTGGGCTACTGGGTGATATGGCTGCTGGTCAGATGAGGGAAAAAAGATTGAATAGAGAAAGTTCTGGGTTCGTGTGGATGTGGCCTTATTATTACCTCTTGATTACTTTTTTTCTTTTGTTTAATAAAGTATAAATGGGAAGATCCTCGTCTCTGCCCGACACAATGTGACCATTATTTATCACAGCACAGTCAGTCTGTGTGCTGTGTGGATTGAGTCAGTCAAATTAAAACTGATATGAACCTATCTTGTCTGTTACTTTCCAGGGATACTGAGTCACAGTGAGGAGATCCTACCAAGGTTGCAGGGAATCGCCGTCTCATATTGTTGCTTCTAAGTGACAGACGATGAGATCAAAACACCCTTGATTAAACAATTAGACTCCCTAATCTGGAGAGAAGATCTCAAAGACGCCACCTTTTATTCTGCTGTCAGATGCATTTCTAACTCTTATTCTTTAAGCAATTGATGTTATGATTTATTATTCCTTGATTGGTCTATAATTGTGTAATTGGCGTGATATATTTTTACCTGTCAAATAAAATGCTATATTTGATTTATTTTGTATTCTTCTAAAATCATTATCACCAGTAGATTAAGTGGAGTCTGGTGTTGGATTCTTGGTCAGGATTGATCAAATGCTCAGGGATGGAAAAAGAGAAAGGAAGACGATCAAAAGAAAGCCCATTATAGAGGGTAGTCGTCTTATCTCAGCCAATAAGTTGTCAAACAAAATAAATTTACTTAGTATTATCAATATAGTCAACTAATATCGGAGGTTGCATTGCTGTCACTAAGCTATCGCTTGCTAGTTTTCAATGTATTTCTACGTATTACAAACACAACTTCACTGACAATAATCTACAATAACCTACATGGATGTCATTTAAATAACAAAAGTCCAGTAGCCTATGTTATAAATGTGGATAATGTATCATATGCATGCTAGTTATGAAAAGTACAAATGCTCTCTACATGGGCGTCAGAAGCAAATAAAAAGTTGGTTCACTCTGTTTTTTTTAATTTATTTACTGGAGTAACGTTAGATACAAAACTCCATCTCGCCTAGGGCAACCAAAGAGCTAGGGCCGACCCTGCCACAAGATATGTTTGATTATACCATCTGAATGCTAAAAATGGATCGGGAGATTGCACGCTTAAGGCGGGCGTACACGGTGCGATTTTTGCTGTCTTACGAACTCGCAGACGATTTTTTTTTCTCGGGAGAAATCGCGTGGACATCGTGGATGCTCGTATGGTCGCGGCTCGCACCGTGTGAGAGGAAATACGAGACGAGCCGAGCACGTTAAGAGCACCTCCCGACCTTAGGATAATTTTTAAACATGTTTAAAAAGTTCGGGGAGTCGGCCCGATTTTTACCAGCATATGGCTATCCCCTATTGCCAAATCATGCACAAGCACGTCACATACGCTAAATCTATGACTATTATTAGCTCAGTGGCTGCCACATACTGCGTTCACACACACACACACACACACACTTTCTTTCTCTCACGTGCACTCTTCTCTCTCCCTCTGGTTGTTTTGGTTAAAAGGAATGGCTGTTCTCTGCTTTTCAACAAATCATGTTCACATCTTTTTTCTTTATTTTTTGTATCTAAAGCTATAGCAGCAACATTGAAAGCTCCGGTGTCTGTGTTACATGAAAACTTGTGTGATCGTGGCCGGCTCGCAGTGCAAACAGTCGTGCCGTGTACCAGCTGATTTGATGCGATGATCAAATTAAATGACTCGTAGCGTCTGCAATATCTCACGACCTTCCGAGTGTCCGAATTCGCACAGTGTACGCCCGCCTTTTTTGTACACACAAGTTAATCATTGAGCTAAACTAATGCATGCTGCATTGCAACGCACACACATAGCCGATCGCACATCACACAGAGATCGCGTGCACGCCTCACAAAACAGTAGCGAAGAAATGTATTGTCAACACTGTTCTGTGATTTATCAATGAAATCGCTTAGAAACTGAAAAAGTTTCAAATATATTTCTTGATAACTAAAACTCACAGCTTCACTATTAGTATATCTTCACTATATTAGTATACACTATTAGAGACTGGCAGGAAGAGTTAACTCACACACAATCACTCACTAATGCATTCACATAGGTCTTAATGTAATCTTTATTGTGCTATTTTATCTGTATCTTATTCAGAACGAGCAGAAATCTGTGAGAAATATAACGACCATAAGACAAAGGAACTGATACAACAGCTGTCATGTAGAAGCAATAACTTAAATCGCATTCGGTACACTCGTGCGAGCGCTGACAGACAGCAAACAAACGCAGTCTGACATCGGAGTTTGTGGTTTACATCACTGTTATTAACCCTTTTTAGTGCAATTTATTTGATCATTATGCAAGATGGTGAGAAAGATTCGCGTTCACGATCGCGGAACTGGAAGAACCGTCAGCTGAAGAATAAAATCTGTTTTATGCGTCTGAGGTACAAACCGAAAGAGACCCTCGACTCGAGGCTGGTGCCAATAACATGAAAGCTGATTGGCTGCAATATAAGATGCATGCTTGTATAATTTGTAGTTGTAATACAGCGGACAATAGTTGGCCTAGCGAAAGAAAGAACTACAACACCACACGCTGCGAGAGACAGGAGTATTTCAATAAGGTAGCGTTACATGGACATAGGAAAATTCAGACCTGTTTAACATGATTTAAGACTTAGAACGCAATGCTTCCGCAAATTTAAGACTTGTTAAGGCCTTATATTTTAATTTTGAAATGTAAGACTTTTTAAGACCCCACGGGAACCCTGCTGCAGAATCGTTTGTAAACAAGTTTGCAGACATTTTGAGATTAAAACACAACGCTGTGCCTTCTATATTGGATCTGACAGGAATGGTGCAACACACTTAATGTGAGTAATGTAATGTTATGTAATAGTAGTTCCGGGGCTGTGTGTCTTCAAGACGGGCTACTAAAGCGTAAGCCCGTTTACAGGCCGGTGAATCTCAAATAGTGAAATAATATTCCTTTCTTGATCTGGGCACGCGTGTGTGCGTGTGTGGGCCATGTAATACAGAAATAATATTAAATCGCGGGTGGATGAGAAATAAATCCTTTTGTTTTTTTGATAAAGAGGTTTATGTGTGATTGCGAGAATCATCCCATTTGCCGCTTTCTAAACAATCCTTCCCTCATGTGAACTGTACTGACAGGGGAGCTGAAGCTCATTATGTAAATCTTATCGAATCCTAGCCGTGGGCGTTTACTTCCAAGTCTCCAGTGACACGCCCATCAAAACCCAGCGTTCAGGAGAGAGCCTCAAAACCAGTGTAGAAAATTACTAATTACTTATTAGTTATGATGTTTTTGAATGTAAAAACCACACAAACATCATTAATTGACCTCAGACAACAGTAAAATAAAAGTAAATTTTAAAAAAATACAGTTCATGACACCTTTAATGCTGGTAACTTTTTTGGTACTGGTATGATAGTTGTGGATTTGAATCGGGAAGATGGCTTTCCTCAGGGAGGTGTTGTAAATATCTGTGAGGACATGCGTCAGTTGGTCAGCGAGTATATTGTCAGGACCAGGAGCTTTCACTATGAGTTGGCACTATTCAGGGTCTGCCAGACGTCAGCTGTGTTGAGACAGAGTACTTCATCGTCCATCGTATTATTTGCTGTACTTAGGTCTATGCCATGTAAAAGTGAGTATCAAACAAGTTTATGAATGTTAAATACTGTTGTTTTTGATACTTGGTTAAGAAAATGAATGCTAATAGAGTGGAAATAGCATTCAGTACGTGGTAAATGAATTCAGGCATACACACCCTACAGAGAGTGTTCCCACTAACCTGTCTTTATTAAATTTCTTACAGAAATAAATGTTGCAATACGGACAAGCATCACCTAATTCTTAAAGTATAACACACATACTATATGCACACATGTTGGGTTTACACATTTTATGGGAATTTCCATAGAAAATTATTTTTAAACTGTACCGTTTTTTCTTGTTTGATCAAATCTTAAAACATGTCAGACCATTTATATTGCTTGGATCTTGATGAAATTGTTATTATTGATAAAAATATCTCAATGTCACGCAGATGTGCTGTTCCTGGCTGTGGAAAAACATAATTGCATAAGGTGCCAAAGGACCCCGATGTCAGAGAAAAATGGATTCAGTTTATTTTTAGCAATCGTCCTAATCATGTCTATATTGGATCAGGCAGGAACACTGCAACACTGAGTAAAAACAGTTTTTGCTGTGTCACTATTGCTTTGTTACAGATTGTTTGATATGTACTGAATGTGTGTACATATATAACCAAAACCACCGGTGACCAGTGGTTTCTGATATATAATAATTTATGTACAGTCAGATGTTCTATGTCTCAAAATCGTTTATTCTGTTAATGTGTTAGTAAATCAAACCATTAACTAAACGCTCAACTTCACATTTTCTCTTAGGATGAAAATAATCTGTTATTTAAACTGTGATTAAATTATATATAGAAATCAATCAAAAAACGCTCACTTTACAACCGCTGGAGCTGTCAATCAAACAGCCCGAGTTTATCAGTGACTGAGTTCTGCACTCTCGTCAATATTCCTGTAATCATCTACAAATCTCTGATTTACATCTTGTTTACACTGTTAGTTATGATAAAAAAATCCTGCATTCATGACCTCAACATGTCTGTCATCCTTTAAAGCAGCACTTGGTAACTTTTGCTCTCAGGGTCCCCCTACAGTTGGGAAAAAATAATGTCCTCAACTACTGTCGTAAGCTCTGTCATCCTACAACAGGGGGTGCCATCGCGCGTGCATTTGTTGACATTACAGCCCTGATAGCCCTGAACTAGTGATGCGCGGGTCGTCTCATAACCTGCGGACTCCGTATGTCTATCTAATGTTTGCGAGTGCGGGCGGGTTGTAAAAATATATACAGTGGTGCGGGGCGGGCCAAATAACTTCATAAAAGCGGCCCGTGGGTTGGTGCAGCACTAACAGTTCCCCTGAACACTGCAGGAGGAGTTCACATGCAGGTGTTCTTCTGGCGTCGCGTGGGAAATGTCTTCATCCCAGGTGCAGTCAGTGGCAGATGCTTCAGCAGGTCATATGAATATCATTTCATGGGTTTTATTTTTTCAAACGCCAAATAATCTCGATGCTCACATTTACAAGCCAGCGTCATTATAGTAGTCTATTGGTTACCGTTTTACAGAATCTATATGATACTTCAATTCAATGTTTGAGTGGTAGGTAATCACCGTAACAGCATCGGTCGGGCACGCCTCCTTCAGCTCACGCCGACGAGCAAACGCTGGTCACATGTTGATCCTCGTCCTGCCTTTAATCACAGCACTCGTTTCCTCTTATTGCTTTCCTCCAACAAAACCTTTTCTTTCTTATTTGTCTCTGCTGCTTCGGACATGACAATATTATCCGACAAACAAAGTTGGGCTCGCACGTCCGAATGTAAGGAAGTGTGTGTGTTGGTGGAAGTGACGTATATGCCGTAAAGCAGTCGAATTTTGTAGTTCTTTTTGTTCTCAGGTTGCTACCCGAAACCCGAAGTTTAAAAGTACGATTAAAAACGATACAGACCCCATCAGGCTATGGCAGACGTGTCATTCAACCTATTGTAAGTCGATGTATCATCACAAGAGTCTTGAAAATATATTATGAAGGTTGAAAATTTACCCGGTGCTGCATTTAATGCCATAATCTGAATATGATGCTAAAGATCTAAATATAATGCCACTGATCTAAATATAATCTCATAAATCTAAATATAACGCTGTAATCAGCTGTTTTCTTGATTAGTTAACCTTGTAATAGTAAAAATTTGCTAACAGTTTTCGAGAGTTCCACAGGTAATACTACACTGTTAAAAATTTCTTGTAGAAATTACAGTAACTTACTGGCAGCTGGTTGCTAGTTACTCTGTAAACTAACAGTCAAAATACTGTATTACTATTTACAGTAACATTTAACCTGCTGTAATTGTTTTTAAAGTAAAGTATATTTTTACTGTAAACTCACAGTACTTTTATTCATTTACTGTAATTTATTGTCCACTTTTTGTTTACTGTAAAACTGTACAAATTTGCATTTATTTGTCACATATTTTAACAGGTCCCAGTAAATAACAATAAAAAGCAATGGCAACTGTTTACATTTTTTTAATAGTTTAATTCTTTGTTTTTTAATAATTCAATTGAAAAACTTTGAGTTTTTTGAAAACCTGCAGCAACTTTAAAACATAAAACTTTAAAACAATTCATGAACAGATTGAGTTATAAAAAATTACAATTTCAAAAGGTCTCGTTACAAATTTTACAAAGGTCAATTTACAAAAGTAGATAAAAAGGGCTGTACAATAATAATAAAAAAATCAACAAATAATAATAAAACAGAACAAGAATACAATAATAACAAAACAACATTGAAGAAGAAGAAATTAGAATGTTTTTGCTCTTCATTATGGAAGCTCATATCCACCACAGAGAAAAAATAAAGAAGGTAATTGTGATTTTTTAATTTCACAATTCAGACTTTTTCCCCTCACAATTGCGTGGAAAAAACTCTGAATTGTGAGATAAAAAGTCGACTGATGATTGACTGTGCAATTTCTGAACATTCCCGCTTTGTTGGATTTAAACACACCTCTCTGATGGAATCCACAAATCACCCTAACCGTAAGTCTCCTATCTGAGGCTTCAGGTCGGTTTCCTTGTGCAAGACATGTTCTTAAATGGGTCATATGATGGTACATGCACAGTTGATTTTATGGCAATGTGTTTTGGCAGTGCCTGTACACAAACATTGATATGCTAGAGCAGAATGGCGTCTAAGCGATTGTGGTGTTCTGTTCTGGGTGTAATAATGAACACAGCGGTCCTTCTGATGTTCCTAAATCCGAACCGCTGAAGACGCAGTGGCTGAGTTTTGTTTTCGAAGGGTATATTCCCCCGATCAACGTCAATGCTTTCATGTTTGCGCCACGCGACTCATTTCTCACCAGACTGCTTTATAAACGAGGGTCAGTATAAAGCAGGTTTTGCTAAGAAGCTGCTCCTGAAAAAATGATCGGTACCAGCTATTTGTGTTCTTGCTGCAGCTCCAGAAGAAGCGAGTTTGAAACGTGTGCACGCTTCACGATGAATACGGCTAAAGTTTACAGGGTAAGTTAAACTTCGGCATGACGTTCTCAATATAATTCATAATCCCACGTTTATAATGAACAATGCATTATGGTTATTGTGTTATTAAAAATTGTGTACGCTGGTGATAAAGTTAATGTGGTAACACTAGACTAAGCTTACTTTTGTAGATGGTTTATAACGGTGTCTGTTGCAACATTCTTGTGGTGACCTAATGTCAGTGCGTGAGCCCTGACAGTTGTACTAACACTTCAATTATAACGTTACGCATCACTGACAAGCCTACATTTACAGAAAAAATTACCATCGTTTTTCATGACCATTAGCTGTCAGATCAATCTGTCAATGAATGTATACATCAGTAAACACATAGCATTCGTATCTCACTACGCTAACCCTGCCAGAACATACAAAATAGATCAAAGTGCCTCAGAGCCATTGCCATTCTTTCTTTCAAAATATACCGCAAATGTTGTCAAAGCAACCCTCCAGGTGTGTGTGTCAAAACGCCCCACAGCTGTTTTTGTCCAGGTAAAATTTGTGTTTTCTTACAATACTAAGGATAATTTTTAATTAAAGTATATTACAAACTTTTCATTTAGACACTAAAGAATCAGATTAACTTGTACAAAAAGGGCATTATATGGCCCCTTTAAATTTGGTGTCATCTTACCCTAGGGAATTTGAAAATCTGACACCCATGCTGCACTTTGATCTGGGACTGGAGCGAATGTAGGAACTGGACCAGGACAGGATCCAAGACACTGCACAGCGAACGATGAAGAGTTGCGATGGTTGCTTGGCTGAGTAGCTAGAACACTTTGATTCCCTAAATGAAATATTGAACATAAAACTTGATGAACAGTGCTGTAGAAACATGACAAAGTATTTAATAGCAGTAAATTAATCATTTGACAAATGGACATTTTTCTATTTCATATACATATTTTATTCAAATGACTAACCTCTGCTTTTGAAAATGTCATCTGATGTCACATATTGGAGGTTTTCATCTGTTTTCACACAAATTCTTGTCAATTCTGATATCAAGTGGTTTAGTTGATCATCATCCAATGACGGCTTTCATCTTTTAGCTTCTTACCTAAGACCCACAGAGTGGTTAAGTGCAACAAAATTAGCATCACATCGTTTGTATACTGGCAGAGGGTAATAGTCAGCTAGATTCTCTGCATTTACACATAAATAATGAGGATTTGAGACATGTTGCAGAAAGTGTAGACCCAGATAAACAACTGGCACTGATTTACATTTTTTACATTTTGTACTCCCTAGGTTTTTGAAATGTTGCAATTTTCATGAACATTGTTTAAAAAAATGTGTGCTTGCTTTCAAATTGCAAAGTCCATAGTCTAATCAGTGGTCCGAATTTAAGTGTGAGTTCAGGGTAGTGAAGCAAATAATGATGTTCTGGTTTCAGTGGTGCATCTGGAAACAAGGTAGCTCTTAAGTGCACATATTCCTCAATCAGACATTTCATGTAGGCTACTTGATCATGATGAATTTTTGGTGCACAAATCATTTCAACGCTCCTTCAACTTTAAGCACAACTGCCAAATTTCATCATCAAGTGGATTTTTTATTCGATCCCCAATTAGTAATGGGAGCAATCGAAGCAGACACCAGTTCTGAGCTGCATGTCCTGTCAACTTTCCACCATCAGGTTTTATTTCATTTGGCTTATTATTCATGTCACTTCCACAGTACTTGAAGCTAGATCACACCATCAAACATTTCTTGTCCTTCAGACATTGTCACACTGTTTTGGTAATTCTGTTTTGTTCTTGTTGGCCCTAAGTCTGTGCCTTTGCTTTCAAACCTGTATCTGTTGATAAGACAATATCTACAGAAATGTCTGATCTTACTGATATTCTCAGTAAACCCTCCGATGCTATGTGACCCCAAGTTATCTCCAACAATGGCAATCACCGCTCCACTCACTGTCTCTCCATTTCCCAATGTCCTTGAGATCACTCAAAAGAGGGGTGAAAACTTGTTCCTGCCTAAAAAACGTAACATCTTCCTCCCTACAAAGCATAACCAATTGATCAATAGATTCTATCTATTATGGCGACAGATTTCTGAAAGTGTCATGTACACAGCAACAAGTATGTGTTTTTTTTTCTGCCAGAGCCAAGGGGATTACCTACCTTGAACACATCTTTAAAATCAGAGACACAACTGATGAAGACTCTTTAAAAAGAGTGTTTTCTCTAAAGTTCCTCCTATCCCTTATATCCTGAAGTACATGGGGATTTTGTGGTGTTTGCCCCTTGACCTTATCATACTGATACATCTTTAACTGATCCATTGTTTAGAAATGCCTTCAGAGTTTCTTTTACTGGTATGTACTTTCAAAAGCGCTCTTTCCCTGATTCATCACGGCCTAGGTACACCTGCACAGGCGCCACATAATTGAACTGTTTTTGAAAAAGGACTTCCGAGTCTAATCTGACTTAAAATATCCCTCATTATAAATAAGTAAGTTATTTGATAGTCTGGAATTTTTAGATTTGTCAATTCTTCATTAACTTTGGACAAAATATTCTTGTGTCATGCTATGTATATGCACTTCCATGAACTCGTCAATTATAGTCTGAATTGTTGTAGCTGGCAAAATCATTTTTGACTGCATCCTCAAATAAAATAAAGCCAAATTTGTCAGAAATTTGTCTTTGGTCAAGCTGAATGGCTGGACCACTGTCTTGAAATTCCACATCATCAAAGCCTTCAGTATTTACATCTGACACAGCAGCAGACATTTCAGTGATATCTGCACAGATTTCTCCAAATCACATTTATGATTTCGACTCAGGTGCACTGAAAATGATGACTTCCCTCTAAAATACTTCTTACAGCCTGCAATCGGACATTCGATTTTTTTTACCATCTTGATTGTTCACAAAGACTGGCAAATTTGGTTGACACGAATGTATAGCCTTTAAGATTGCATCTAGAATTCAGATCGTGTTGTTCCAATTTGTTCGTCCTTTTTGCGGCCTTTCTGTTTTTGTGGTACACGAGCATTCAGGAACTGCACACGCAAATCTGAAGTTTGCCATGTTTTTGTGCCCTTTGGCATGATTAATAAAGGCAAATAATGTCTCCAGAGACACACCACAATGCTTGCATAGGAACATTGTGTGTTTTAGTCCTTTTGTGTAACAAAAAGTGACCGACTTAAACAAAACCCACCAAAGCTCTTTTTTTTTATTGCCAAAAAGTTTACATGAACACTCACCTTCTCATTATGTGGTCAAACCCAAGACAGAGACCCATTTATGTCCATATATTAATGGGAAAATGTCCAGAAAAAGGAAAGAAAAGAAAGAAATATTTGTACACTGTGTCGCCACAAAGCTCTAGTCTAGTCATACATACACTGTATATACACTCACCTAAAGGATTATTAGGAACACCATACTAATACTGTGTTTGACCCCCTTTGGCCTTCAGAACTGCCTTAATTCTACGTGGCATTGATTCAACAAGGTGCTGAAAGCATTCTTTAGAAATGTTGGCCCATATTGATAGGAGTTGATCTTGCAGTTGATGGAGATTTGTGGGATGCACATCCAGGGCACGAAGCTGCCGTTCCACCACATCCCAAAGATGCTCTATTGGGTTGAGATCTGGGGACTGTGGCGGCCATTTTAGTACAATGAACTCATTGTCATGTTCAAGAAACCAATTCGAAAGGATTCAAGCTTTTTGACATGGTGCATTATCCTGCTGGAAGGAGCCATCAGAGGATGGGGACATGGTGGTCATAAAGGGAAGGACATGGTCAGAAACAATGCTCAGGTAGGCCGTGGCATTTAAACGATGCCCAATTGGCACTAAGGGGCCTAAAGTGTGCCAAGAAAACATCCCCCACACCATTACACCACCACCACCAGCCTGCACAGTGGGAACAAGGCATGATGGATCCATGTTCTCATTCTGTTTACGCCAAATTCTGACTCTACCATCTGAATGTCTCAACAGAAATCGAGACTCATCAGACCAGGCAACATTTTTCCAGTCTTCAACTAACCAATTTTGGTGAGCTTGTGCAAATTGTAGCCTCTTTTTCCTATTTGTGGTGGAGATGGGTGGTACCCGGTGGGGTCTTCTGCTGTTGTAGCCCATCCGCCTCAAGGTTGTGCATGTTTTGTTTAAATTAATATTTAAAGTTGCTGGAACATAACTGTTCTTCAGTAAAATACAGTTCATTTTACAGTTAAATAATGTGAAATTTACAGAAATAGCTAACAGTGTAGCTATTAATAATAATAATAATAATAATAATAATAATAATAATACTGTGCCATTTCATAAGTAAGAGGTTAGTCAGTCACAGCAGTGGGCGTTTCCACCAAAGTCTCATAGCAGCCAATAACAGCAGTGGGCATTTCCACCAAAGTCTCACAACAACCAATCACAGCAGTGGGCGTTTCCACCAAAGTCTTATGGAAGCCAAATACAGCAGTGGGCATTTCCACCGAAGTCTCACAATGGCCATTCACAGCAGTGGGCGTTTACACTGAACTCTCACAGCGGCCAATCACAGCAGTGGGCGTTTACACTGAAGTCTCACAGCGGCTAATCACAGCAGCGGGTATTTACACTGAAGTCTCACAGCGGCCAATCACAGCAGCGGGCGTTTACACTGAAGTCTCACAGCGGCCAATCACAGCAGTGGGCGTTTACACTGAAGTCTCACAGCGGCCAATCAAAGCAGTGGGCTTTACACTGAAGTCTCACAGCGGCCAATCACAGCAGTGGGCTTTACACTGAAGTCTCACAGCGGCCAATCACAGCAGCGGGCATTTACACTGAAGTCTCACATCGGCTAAAATCAAGGTAGGAAAAATGCTTTTTAAGTGCACCTCAGGACACATTATAAAACAATAAAATAATGCAGTTCTCAACCCCTTTAATAGAAAAAAAAACTACACAAGACACCAAAACAGAGGATTTAGAAAAAAATCTGCATAACATTACAGTCCACAAGGAACAAAAGTTGACAATGAACGGAATAAACACAAGGGGCTAACTAGAAAGGAAATCAAGTATGAGTAGAATAAACAGGAACATGATAGAACTATAAACAATCACAGAGACCCAGAACTCTGCATGTCTGCACACATTTTCTGCCACCGTTTCAGGACATCTTACAGTTATCCACATAACCATTCCTGCTGTAGCACTGACGCGTCATTAAAACGTTCACAATGCTAGTCATCGTAACTGAAGATGTCATGTGAAGGTATATTACAGGTGGGACGATACCAGCCGTGGCACTATGAAGACTGCGCTGCAAAAATGCTTTTCTTACTTAGTATTTTTGTCTTGTTTCTAGTCCAAACATCTAAAAAATCTTAAAAGAAGAAGTATTTACTAGACAAGCAAAAGTACTTGTCTTTTTTTTTGCTTAAAATAAGATAAATAATCTGCCAATGGGGTAAGCAAAATAATCTTGTTTTCTGTTTAAATTAAGATTATTTCTCTCACCCCATTGGCAGATTATTTATCGTATTTTAAGCAAAAACTCTCTTCATTTTGAGTTATTTTTCCCAAAACAAGACAATTACTTTTACTTGTCTAGTAAATACTTCTTGTTTTAAGAATTTTTAGATGTTTCGACTAGAAACAAGACAAAAGTACTAAGTAAGAAAAGCATTTTGTGCAGTGTGTGCATTAATATCTGTCGTTTGCACACTGTAAAAAAATATTTAGAAAAAAACGTTACCTGGTTGACTTAAAATTTTCATTGAAATTAAAATTTTGAGTTATTACAATGAACATTTTTTGAGATTCGACAACCTTTTTTAAAATAGTATTAAGAAATTTTGTAAGCATATTGGGTAATTGTGTGTGTTTTATTTCTGATGACGCAGTGGAACATGCCAAATAGTGCTATTTTCACGATTTATCTTTTTTTTTATGTGGTTCAGATACAATAATATTTAGAGTTTCTATTTGTTAAACAAATTTCCTTCATTGTATCAACTCAAATTTTTAATTTCAATAAACTCAAAAATTTAAGGCAACCAGGTTACTAACTTTTTTAAGTTAAACCAACAAAAACCAACACATTTTTTTACAGTGCACTCCTGCACACACTTACAGTGGTTTGCCTCAACTTTACTTGGCACGATGTTGGCTCTATTTTGAATTGTATATTTGTTGTCATGTAAGCGTACCCTTAGAGACAGATTCATATTCTGCTCTAAAGCAACTTTAGCATGGTAATAATGTCATTACTCAGCTCAATTTAGTTCAAACTACCTGTTCCCTAGTGCCACCAAATCCTAAAGTGTGTATACTAAGCATTGGCCCAGACAACTGTTCTCTTGCAGATAGAGATAGGAAAATAGCTGGTTTTGTTTTTTTATCATTAAAAACATTAATTATACTTTTATGGTGCTTATTTTTGAACCCATCAAAGGCAATGGTAGCCTTTGAAGTGCACAGGTTTGTGTGTTATGTTGCGGTGGGCATGAATCTTTCACAGCAGTTATTGTGTATCTGAGGTGACACACAGTGCTTTCAGTGCTGAACGAGCGAGAGACGTCTTTCATCATTCATTCAGCTCCAACATCTGCTACAGCTCAAAGCTCAGTGACAGGATCGTCTGGTGTTTTGTGCCCATTTATTCAATCATTATGGACATTTATTCCAGGGACAGCCGAAGAGATCGGGAGCCTGATGTCAGGCTGCTCTTTCAGCAAATGTAGTTTGGAGATACGAGGCATGACCATCTCTCAATGTTCTTTCATTTGTATGTCAATCATCATTCACTATGGAGGTCGGAAGCTGGCAATTAATGTATACCGGTATAATACAAATTAAATGATACCTAAAAAAAAACTAAATAAATTGTAAATAAAGGCTTTAAAGATGTCTTAAAATAAAGCAGAAAGACTTGAATGAAGTCATGTCATTGATTGATGCAAAAAAAAAAATAAAAAAAATTTTTGTCCTGTTTTCCAAAACATTAAAACATCTTTAAACCAAGATGGATTTACATGGGATGCAAATGTAAATTGGAGTCTCAAAAAATTTAATAAAATGATGTGAATTTGTTTAAAACAAAAGCAAATATCTGTCAATGAGTTATAAAACCTTCCCTATGAAATAAGTTCATTTTCTGAGCTTTGATGGATGATATTTGTTATTGTTCTAATTATAAACTCATTTTATTTTTATCAATTTCAAGAGTTCATATTTTGTCATTTTGTATCTCCAGTAAATGCATCTTGGTTTAGACACTTGTAAAACTACTGAGGAACAAAAAAAAAACTGGAGCATGATCATATTGTACGGTTAAAGTTATGTTCCTGTTTGTACTGTAGGTTATGTTATTAGTTTTTTGGGGGGTAAAAAAAAAAGGATAACTAATAATGGTTTTGCTAATAAAGCCCATTTTGTTTCTTCCTAGTTGTTTGTTCTGTATTTTATCTAAATTAGGTGTCGGGAACTGGTGTGCATTTTTTTCCCTTCTATTTTTTGGTTGAATGTTATTTTTTAATCTACTTCAGGCAGAGTAGATTTAACTAATTTGTTTTGTGTGTATGTGATATAAAAAATCATAATGTACGTATATGTGTGTGTGATAATCTGTATGTGTACTTAATTATGTAATTATAATAATAAAAGAGATCTGCTTTGTTTTGAAATAAAATAAAGTTGTCACATTTATCAGCTAGATTTTTTGGGGTTTAGTTGGTATGCATAATATGGGATACAGAGACTGAAAATCTAGTCAGTTTAACTTCAAACTACTTTATTGGCATCAATGTTAACACATCAAACATAATAAACAAACTGAATTCAAATTCATTTTCATTTCAAAAGTCACAGATTACTGATTTCTTACAAACACCATAAGAAACTCAGTCAAAATTGTGGGGCAAAGAAAAGAAAGTTGTTGGCTTGTCAGCGCACATGGATTGGGGCTGTAAGGTTCTCACCTCTCTGGCACTCCATCTAAGGTGACCACCCGTCCCACCTAGCGCATGCGCGCACAGCATTTGAATCCGAATTCATGCGTCCCGCAAAAAGAGACCGTGCCACGCGTAATCAATGCTTCCTCAAAAAAAAGTTGGTCCCTCTATAGATCTATATACCAGACACACTGGAAAGGAACTTTTAGATGCACGCTTACCAATTTGAAAAATGGAGTCTGAGGCACCGCCATCATCAATCAAAAAGAAATGGTGTGTGTGTGGGTACAAGAAAGACTGGGAAAATGAATATTTGTAGCTGAAAGGTGTTGAGGTGGTTACCGATGAGAGGGCTTTTTGTGACCTTTGCAAAACGTCTTTTTAAATCGGACATGGAAGGGAATAAGATGTTAAACTACACAGATTCATAATTTACAACATGCTAATTATTATTACATAAAATAAAATAAATTATCACAGAGGCATGAAATCCCTCTCCAGAACTTTTTCTTTCATTGTTCCTGGTTGGTGGAACGATCTTCAGTCCTCCATACGCACAACAGAATCACTCGCTTCATTCAAAAGACAGGTAAAACTCATCTCTTCCATGAGCACTTAATCTTACATTAAAAAAAAAAAAAAAAAAAAAAAAACCTTCCTCCTCTATTTCTCTTTTCTTCTTCCCTTTTCTGGTTTTTGCTACTCTGAGCAGTATACAAATCTTGGTATTTTGGGCACTTTTTGTGTTTCTTTGCCTCTTCTTGACGGATTGCTTCCTTTACTCCTGAGTTGTAAGTCGCTTTGGATAAAAGCATCTGCTAAATGCATAAATGTAAAATGTATTACATTATTAGCAGGTGGTCACACTAACTCCAGCACAATCTCAAACAATCTTTCTCCTTTTGTGATTATCTCATTTTCTTTTACCATTTGGTAAACGGAAATCGCTGGAGATTATATTTGTTTTTTTCCCCCAGCTTTGTTACACTACACAGATATTAGAGTATACTCCGTAATTCCTTTGTCACATGCCTGTCCTGTCTTGTGTGCACATGTGGGTTTTGTCATTCTGAGCATGTGCTCATGTAATTGTCTGATCCCTCCCCCCTTGTGATATGATTAGTGGTTGATTTCTCACACCTGTTCCCTCTTGATTTTTTCCCTTTATAAGCTCATTGTGTTTGTCAGTCTGCGTTGTATCCTTGTACTGTCTATGTCTCCTGTTCCCCTGTGACTTCTACGTGGTATGTGTTTAGTTTCAGTTTATGTATTTTCTAGTTTATGTTTTCCCCCCTCGTGGGTTTTGTTTTGTATTTGTTTTATTTGTTGTAAATAAATTATAATTTTCCTGCACTTGAGTCCTCGCACCATTTTCCTTTGTGTGTATGTGACATAAGGATACGACCATGTTGAGGACTCAGCAGAGAGAGGACTCGATCCCGGAATCGCTCACCACCTGTCCTCAGTACGAGCGGATTCTACGGTTTCAAGTCCGCCAGGAGGGAATGGAGATCAGGAATTTTGCAAGGAAGTTCCTGGAGACAGCCAAGGGGCTGAAGCTCAGTGACTCTGCACTCAAGCACCTTTTTAATTATGCTCTAGATGAGCCCATGGAGTGGTGGCTCAGAAGGGCATATGACGGATGCACCTTTGAGTCAATGGTGGAGGCTATCGCCCGCCAGCAGGAGAGAGCTGCCAGGGAGATGGCCCCTGCCCTGGCGGTCCCAAGATCGGTGGTCCCTGTTCCAGTGGCCCCGAGACCGGTGGTCCCGAGGCGTAGGAGGAGAAAGGCTTCCTCTACGCCCACTCCAGTGGTCCCTAATCCGGTGGATCGTGATCCCGTGGACCGTGTTCCGGTTGTCCCAATGCCGGTGGTCCCAGTGCCAATGGTCCCTGTGCCGGTGGATCGTGTTCCGGTGGTCCCGTTGCCGGTGGATCGTGTTCCGGTGGTCCCGTTGCAGGTGGATCGTGTTCCGGTGGTCCTGTTGCCGGTGGTCCCGTTGCCGGTGGATCGTGTTCCGGTGGTCCAAGTGCCGGTGGATCGTGTTCCGGTGGTCCAAGTGCCGGTGGATCGTGTTCCGGTGGTCCAAGTGCCGGTGGATCGTGTTCCGGTGGTCCCGTTGCCGGTGCATCGTGTTCCGGTGGTCCCAGTGCCGGTGGATCCTGTTCGTAATTACGTCATTTTGTTTACGTCAACTTTTTTCTCTGTTCTTGCGGAGTATGTTGCAGCCTTAACGCTGACCCTCGACCTCAACTCTGAGAAATACTGTATCCATAAACATAGTAACTACAAGACGAACGATCAACACTTACAGTGTGGTTGCAACAGTGTGTAAATATGAGATGAACGCCTAACTTTCCGTGACCTCATCTTTGATTGCTGTGTACCTACGACTGTGGTCACAAAAAAGCCACCCTATTTAGTGATGTAACTTTGATCTTGTAAATCTTTGGCTAACCTGTCACTGCACATGTCCCTAACCCTACCCTTACACCCTAACCCTGTTGTATACACCTCTACAGACCATACTCCCCATCCCATATGGACTTCACAAATGAAGAGCTTGAATACAAATACTGGGACGCCTTGTTCGGGATGTGCGCTGAGAACATGGACACCCTGACCCAAGCTTTCTATGCCCATGACTGTGGAAAACTTTCTTTGCGACAAAGACATCAGGGTCCCTGACTACAGTTAAAGTGGCAAAGGACAACCTGTCATTCACTTTCGACATAGACGGGATCGTCATACAGCTGTAAAGTATGAATTTCGCCTTCTGGGGTCATATCGTGGGAACATAATTGCAAAACCATTACAGTCGTGTCACAGATAAGCAGCAGGACTCAAATTTAATTTATCACGTGACGTGTTAGGCGACCTGACTGACAAGAAGAGTGAGCTGTGACACGAAGGAAGATTTTCCGAGTTTTGAAAAGACATGCATAAGCACCTGTTTGGCAATAATTTGGATTCAAACCAAATGCAAACTGGGAACCTGAATTTTTATGAGGCAATCTGCAAACTTTGCCTGACGAAGGTGGCAGCATCCGGAAGAAACGCATCTAATTTATACACACACCCTCAAGCATGCCACAAGAATGAGGCTGCCAAAATAAGCCCTGCAGCCAAAAAACCGAATGCCGAATCCAGACGCACAGGTACAGCGGTCACTAAGTGATACATTTGCGCAATGCACAAAATATAAGAGGACTGTGTGAGGTGGAACAAATCCACTGATGCAGTGACCAAATACATCTGCTAAAGAAATGGTGTCTTTCTACATGGTTGAAAAACAATCTTTCAAAGAAAACGGTTGTCCAAACGAGATGACTACAACCCTAATGTTGAGGAGACCAACAGGACGACAGAGGAAGAAGCGGCCATCCTCGTTAGGAGAGCGCAGTCATTGCACACCATGAGAGAAGAGGAAGAAAATGAAGAGAAAGCCACAGACAAAAAAAAAAAAACTTTCGCAAGTTTATTAAAAAGAAAAGCATGCACTACGAAAGCTGCATTGACCATTCAAGAAAAGGTGAAGCCGGATATCACCACCCATGAGCAGGAGTCCCACACAGAGCAGGATCGTCTTGCCTCGTGGAAAGAGAATCAAAATAGGCTTCCCCTGTTGGCAAAGGTAGCCAAAAATATATTTGCATGTGTGGAATAAGCTGCGCATGGTTTTCACCAGGGTGTTCAGCACGATGGGTAACATAGTCACCCCCACAAGATCTCTTCTTAAACCACAGATGGTGAACATGTCGGGTTTCCTGGCAAAGAACATGTAGGGTTTGCAATCACTTTCAACAGCAGCCAATATTAATTTTCCTTTTGTGTTAATTTTGAAAAGCCTGTAGAGTTTTGCCGTTTATCTGGTTTATCTGGTAGGTGATTTTGGAAGGTGGTCATTTCTCATTTATTTGGTCCCACAGTGTTCGCTCTTTTAGGGTGCTTTCACACTTGGTTCGATTGCTTGGACCGAACCCGAGTTCGATTGCTTCCCCCTCCCTCCGCTGGACTGTGTTCATATTATATTATTTGGTTCGTTTGCATCATCAAAGCACCAGCTGTTTACTCTGCCGTTTAGTAACGACCAGTTTTACTTATTCGTTTGGTTAATAAAAGGTGTATGTTTCTTATATATTTGCTTCCACATTGTTTCCTGATTTTTAGTTTATTTAAAAAAAAAACTGTAAGTTATTTGTTATTTTATACTAGGCTTATTGCATTGTGTATTCTTATTCATTTTGTTAATACAAAGTTTTTTTTTTTTGTTTTTTTTTCATGGAACCACCATTCAAGCAATTGCAGCTATTACTAACTGTGAAAGTAAAACGTATGACATTTATAAGCATATTATAATTGTATATGTTTTTTAATAGTTTTATATTGTTCTTTTTATATATTTAAAGCAATAGCCTACATTTTTAAATCACGTCTCTCTCGCTTTCTCATCTCTCAATCTCTCTCCCTCTTCAAATAAACTCCCATTCCTCCCCTCCCTCCCTTTCTTAGCAGCTGTAACACAGACACACACACTCTCTCGCACACATTTCTGCTCTTATTCTCCAGTAAAGATGTTGCAGAAACTCAGAGATCAGGTCAAGAAACATCCTGGAGTGAGTATTTTAAATTTCTACTTTGCTTTTTTACTATAAGATTTACTAAATAAGATTAGTTATTTAATAACATAAATGAATAAGGAAATATAACAATCAGCTCATTTGTTCAGCTCATAAGGTTGCTAAAGTAATGCTTAAATACATCCTGAAGTATCACCAAAAAAAATCTGAAACAATGTATAAAATGTTCAATGTAGGACTAAATAATGAAATACCAATTGAATGTTTTGGCAATAATTACTTCTGAGCCATTAAAAAAGCTGCTTATCTACTGTGAATGCTCTTCAAACATAAAAAATGTAAAACTTAAAATAAAACAAAACTTTGAATTAAAACCTTTGGAACTGGGAAAAAATTGTATTCTGTAAAAAAGTAAAATAATATTCAGATTTAAATTATGCTAATCAAAGATATAAACTGATGGCACTGCACCTTTTGTTTTCTAACACTTTCCACACTTTTCCATCTTTCACAGCTCGTGCCTCAGTTTTTCTTCATCTGTCTGGGCATGGGTGGAGCGTTCCTTTATTTGTTTCGTCTTGCCAAAGGACCTTATGTCACGTAAGGAAATAATGAAATACATTAAAATACATTAATGGGTAAAGCATATGCACAGTGGCATTTAAATACATGTTGAACTGATTCTTTAGACATGGGACAGTTGATTAGGAATTTTTAGATAATTAATTTGATCCTATTACCATAAAACACCATAAAATGTCTATAAGATTTAATACATGTGTGATATGCAAAATAAGGTATTTTATCACCAGAGAATAATTTCTAACTGTGGTCACAATTCAACAAGTGGACCTGAAAGTTTTAATAATTGCATTTATTAAACTTTAATTTAAAATGAACAATTTAAGCATTATAATTTTACATCTGGCAAGTACTTAAGAAAGTCTGTCTGACACATTTCTTTATCGTTTGGCTTTTGACAGCTGGAACAAAAGCAGCAACCCTGAACCCTGGAATCAGCTCAGTCCCAGCTACCAGTACAAGGTATGAACAGAGGTGGACAAAGTACTCAACTTCATTACTTGAGTAAAAGTAAAAGTACTACTGGTCAAATATTTCTCTGTTACAAGTGAAAGTTTAAAAACCAATTTTTACTTAAGTAAAAGTACATTAGTATTTGCTTTCAAAAGTACTTAAATATCAAAAGTAAACTTACCTTTTTTATGTCAATGCATTACTTTATTATTGTCTTATGAATGCACATTATCCCATCATGATGGTTTAAGCCAGTCAGTGACGCTCCATCTGACACACTAGCATACGTCTAACTTCAACTCATTTAAATACTTGTATATAAGTTACAAGTAGGGGTGTAACGATTCCTTTTAACAACGATTCGACTTGTATCACGATTTGAGGTTGTCGATACGATTTAAGGACGATATTGGTTCATTTAGAACGATATGATCCGAAACAATTCAGTGACTTGAAATTGATTCAGTAACTTTTTAGCCAAAAATTTAAATCAGTGTGACTGTTTTATTTCAGTAGAATCTAATCGTTGTTAAAACAAATCATTACACCCCTAGTTACAAGCTCTTTACAAAGCGCTGTCACTTTAAGGCAGAATGCACGGATCCAATACACTGATACACATCTGATATTCTCCAACTTTGTTTGTGTGTACTCAACGAAATGAACATTTTGGCATCCGTATTCTTCCATTTTGCTATAAATTATAAATCAGTGTTTACAAAATGCTGTGAAATCATTGAACTTCACGAGACTCTACAAGAGTGATTCCTGAAAGGCTTTCTGCAAAAACCTTTAAAAGAAGAAAAAAATCATCCACTGACTTTCAGAGCTGTGACAGAAACGACTTTCGACTTCGAGGACCTTGATAGAAATGTAGTGGAGTAAAGAGGACGATATTTGTCTTTCAGATGTAGTTAAAGTCAGAAGTCTACAGAAAAAATAATACTTCAGTAAAGTACAGACACTCAAAAAGTGTGCTTAAGTACAGTACTCAAGTAAATGTGCTCAGTTACTGTCCACCTCTGACCAGCATTGGGTTCAGATTGGATTCTTTCCACATTTGAACGTTTGGAACATGAAAGAAAACTAAATCTCTATGGAGGTAAATAGAAGACTGTAACAAAGTTAGTTTGAACAGCAAAATCCATTTGACTTAAAATCAATATAAAGGTTATTTATACCAAAAGAGAGCAGCTTTCAAAAGCGTGAAGGGTGTCAAAATTACATTAACTTACATTACAAAACAAATTTTAACTGGAAATGGTGTATACATTCCCCGAGATTGCACACTCGTACTATTCATACGGATTTTCGTACTATTCATACGGATGAGATCGGGCATGCGCACACTGAGCTATAGCCTGATAATACTTGATCAAAAATCACACCGTGTATACCCGGCTTAAGTCAAGCTCTTTTTTCAGTTTAAATATCTGTCTAGAGTAAAGTCCTTCCTATCCTTTAAAGAGGTATAGATAGCCTCGTCTTATCTGGTTTGGATCATTGTAATTCAATATATGTTGGAATATCCCAGTTCTTTATTTGAAGTCTTCAAATGGTTCAAAACGCTGTTGCCAGATTTTTAACTGGGGTTCGTAAACCAGAACATATTACTCCACTTTGAATGTTTCTTAATTGGTTGCCCCAGTGCATTATAGAGTTAAAATATTGAGTTATAATATAATTTTTTTTTATAATTTTTTATTAAATCCCTATGGTCTGACACCTTATTTGTCTGGACTTTTAAGCTTGAATATGCCAGTCCTGTGGTCACTGTGGTCAACTGTGGTCAACTTTTCTTACAACTGTTTATTACAACTCAAGAAATGTTTTTTATTGCAACTTACAGTACATTACGGTACATAAAATACATTACTGGTAAATACCATCAGCATGTTCTTCATATATAGGTTAGTTAGATTTAATATTTTAAGCAGATGAATTTATATAAAGGATAATTAAATTTTTACATTATTATATGACTCGATCATAATGCAGTTTCTCTTTGACAACCATTCTGTGCAATCCATGATCAAGGGAATGTGCGGTTGTTTCAGACAATCCAGACACAAAAATGTGCATGTTCAAATAATGGAGCGGCGTTGAATCACAACCACAGAAATCTCAAATGCTGATTTGAACCGAAGTGGCATTGCTAGTTTAAATGCTTTCCTGTGATGTGAAGCAAGCGCCATTCTTTCTGTCAAATGTTGACTGATGTGACTAAAATGACAGAAGCCTAGAAACTTGCACAGAAAAAAGGCATAGTAATAAAGAAAAGGTTAAACTGCTCAGTATAACATGACTGTTTGTCTCAACCTTTCATACAATCAATGCATGTTTTCTTTTCCCCCTATCTTCTTTAGTTTGTGGCCATTAACACAGACTACAAAAACCTGAAGAAGGATGGACCAGACTTCTGAGAGAGCTCAACTTCTTCATGAGATGCCTCACTAATGCAAGCAATAATTACTAATGAAGGAAATAAAACAACGTTTGGCTGGGACAATATTTTCAATGAAGACTCGTTTTAAAACTTGTTTAATAGAAATGAAACTTTTACATCTTCACAAAAACTGCTACTAATGAGCATGAGATAAAGAGCTGAAAAAATTACTAGACTAGTGTTACTTTTATTTATGTGCATTAGACATTAAGCTTGACATAAATCCCTAAAATTGCAGAGATAACATGACCTCGCTCTAGTGAGCATGAGAAAGGGCGAAAGGAAGACGAGCAGATGTTTGTCCTTCTGTAAACAGGACCTGAACAGCAGAGACTCATGGGAAGGAGATGGAGCTCCCTCAGGCCTGCCCTTGATTATTTGGGAAAGCAGATCTGTGACACACTGATGCTCCATAGACATGTTTATCTGTCTCTCTCGCCATCTTTCCATCTGCACTTATGACTGTCTTCATTTTCATCATCGCCGTCCAACCAACCATCATACAACACACGTTCTCCTCGCCGAGTTGGCAAACCGTACAAACAAACACAGGAAATAGGCAGCTATTAGACTTCCAGTGTTTACTCTTCAGACCCCTAGAGATTTGAAAAGAACACGTAGAGAGATGCATGTCCTCAGCTACTGACAACCCCATCAACTGGGAATGAATGGGAGGATTGTTTCGTGTGTTTGATTTCCAGTGTCTCTGTCCCTAAACTGACTGAATGCAATCTCTGCACAGTACTGATAATAATACAGTGATTAGCAAGTAAACTACAGTGTAAAAAGATTTAAAATCACGGTAATGTGGAAGATAAATCCCACTTCAAAAACTGAAAGTGGACACAGAGCTTTATTTCCACAGCTGCAGTTACTGTGAGGAATTGAGCTAAAGGTTGACCCACAATTAATTTGAAACATTTCGATTCACAAACTGTTAGGAAACATTTTTTTTTGGTGGTAAAAAAGATACACAAAATATAGGAGTCATAAAAATATAAAATAAAAGTAATTTCACACACTGTGAGAGGAAATGTATTCAGTTGCTGGTTTTTTATAGAGTTCAGTGTTTCTATTCTCTTTACACTTTCATGTAGTTTGGGAAATATATATTCTGTGTTTTGTGCAAAGTGAATAAAGAGCAATCCTGCAAAAAAATACCTCTGTCCAGTTACTTCCTATATATCCACACAAACTGTATATTTAGTTTAGTTTCATCAGATCGCAAAACCAAATTCACATTACTGTGCTTTCTTTCCTTAAAAAGGAACTGAACTAGTTGTGTAACGATTCGTTTTAACAGCGATTCGATTCGGCTGAAATAAAACAGTCACACTGATTTAAATTTTTGGCTAAAAAGTTACTGAATCAATTTCAAGTCACTGAATCGTTTTGGATCGTTCTAAATGAACCAATATCGTCCTTAAATCGTATCTACGACCTCAAATCGTGATACGAATCGAATCGTTGTTAAAACGAATCGTTACACCCCTATTAAGTTCTGTAGGCAACTATATCAAACAGCCAAAATTTAGCAAACTGTCTCCAGTTCGTGTTGTAAATGGAAAATCTCTTCCAAACAACCGTGTAGCCTATCCAGCTCCTCTTTTATTAATTAAGCTATTTGGTCATTAATTTACTTGTTTCACTTTCACATTTTATTTATTTATTTACTATTAAACAATCATATTATTAGATAAAACACCAGATATATTCACTTGCTTTTTCATTCATTGTGTGTCTGCAGGTCCTTTAAAGTCTATTCTAAAATGCATTTAATAGTCCTGAATTTAATTTCAGCGTGCTTTAACTGGGATATCAAGATTTTGATAAAATTTTAAGTTTCCCTTCATTTTGTAGTAGGCTATATTTGTAATTTATAATGAATCAAAATTCCATATATTTTACTAACTTCTTGTTGTTTTAGATGTCTTACAAGTGAATGCTGATTAAAAAATAAGAGCTCATCTTTGCTGGGATGGTGCAAAACTGGCTCCCTTACGCCCCTGAGAGGCTTCGGGACGTTGCTCATGGTGGAATCCCCCTGAGTTTGGAGTATTTAGAGTATTTTATTATTTCTTCTGTCTTCTTTTTTTCAGCAGTACTGTCCTTTTTGGCGAGTTTACATTTGTATATACTTCCATTTTGCAGATTTGTCATGTTTTTCCAGGCTCTTCTCCTGGCGTTTGTGTTATAAATTCAGATTTAACTGTTTTAAGTCAATGTGAGATTTCCTTTTGTATGCCAGAACGAGAGTATAAATGTATACATATGCTATACCTTTTGTCACTTTTAGATTAAATTAATTATACAAAGAAGAAAGGTGCTCTAGCAAAAGTAATTAAAAGCAAAGCAAAGGCCAAAGACGTATTTAAGGAGTTCCATAGTAGCTCAATAGGTGCCCACTGTGAGGTTCATAAAACTCTTGATGCTCTAAACAAGAGGTTTTGTTGGCCAGGCATGTCTGTGGACATTAAAAAAAATTGGTAAGTGCACAAATTCTCATCCCCGTGTTCATGGATTTCATCAACTATCCAACTGAAAGTCCAGACATATTTTAGGTAACACACTGTGATGTTTACTAGAGGGAAAAAAGATGTCTTGTAAGACCCAAACTGAAAACACCCCTATTGTGGTAAGATTTTTTTTGTGAATGTTCTTGATTTGTAGCTTATCTTGTTTATCAGGTGGCAGAGCCATGGGAGGGAGTGTATTTAGTGGGAAAACTTGCCCTAACAAAAGATGGCTACCAATACATGTTATGGTAGATTATTTTACAAAGTGGTGTGAGGCTTTCCCACAGAAATCCAAAAGAGCAGGAGGTGACAAACTGCATTTTTCAGCTCTTTTATAAATTTGGTGCTCCTTAAAGGATTTTAACAGACCAAGGCACTGAATTTTGTAATACTTGCATAGTTACTGGAATATAATGTTCCTTGTCGTGTTGATGTTTACTGCTGATTTGTGAGGATTCTAGTTTGGTTTTCCCCTCATGGGTGGTTTTGTTTGTTGTATTTTTGTTTTTTAATAATGCTCAGTTTCCTCTTCCATTTGAGTCCTTGCTCCTTTTCCTTTGTACGATACTCTGACGTGTCATGATGACACCAATATTTCAACAGACAAGCCCGACAGAGGACGTTTTTTGGTTTGAGGTAATTTCAGTTTAGGAATTTTATAATACAGGCTGAGGCTGCTCCTCAGTCTGCTTTTTATATATTTTAGGGTTGAAAATTATCATGTCCAGGCCACCTGGGTAATTGAAAGAGTCAGCAAAAACTTGTATTGAAACCCAAGCAAGGGATATGCATCGGTGAGCATGTTGAATCTGTGGAGAATCTGATAGCAGCACAGTGGGCACTCTTTACTGGAAATACAGTTTTTGTTGATGATTTCCATGTCCTCTTCCATCAGGTCTGTCCTCCACTGTCCTGGTCGTATATTCATCCAGTGCTGATTTTTTCAGCTTGTCCCACTGTCCCCCTAAGCTTTTCAGATCATACTGCAGGTTGTCCGTTGCCCTGCTGGCAAATTTAACCAGGCACTTTCTGAGGTCTTCAAGTGCATATTTAGGGAGAGCACCGTTTCTGATCAGGGAGAAGTTTTTGGGATCCAGAACTGACAAATCTGCATAAAGAGTGCCATGTGTCAGAAATCTTTGTTGGATGGCCTCAGTATCAACAATTTGGTTATGGACCTTTACCAGCATCAATTATGGTGTCATCCATGCACAGACTTCAGTGTCCAGTTACAGATGTCCAGTGGATGCACTACGACACGCCTCTCACTGACAACAGTCACATACCTCAAAATGACTGAGCATCGGTCTTGCTCTACATATCCTGTGTTATATCTAGCTGGACAGAAAACATTCCAGCTTTCTGAATTTCAGTGGAGATGTTTTGCTGAATTAAGTTTCAGATGGTGTCAATCACAGAGTTGACGGTCGTTTTAGACATTTAGAGATGGGTGAACCTCTGCTTCTTGATCCTGGTGACACATGCATTTTTTTTTGCTCTTCTTAATCACATTACTTAGATGCTTTTTTAACACGCATCATATTTTCCTAATAAAATTTCCATGGTCAATGCTATCATGTTCATGGTATACACAGCCTCATTCTCCTCCAGTCTGTAGCTTGGGCCCTCTTCCCTATCATTTTTAAGACCTCCACAACCCGTTCCAAAACCTGTTGTCTCTTCTTGACCTGATTTCTGTGCTCTGTCCACTGTCTGCCCCCCAGTAGGTTTTTTATGTCAGCTTTTGAGCAGTAATCATCTCTCTCTTCATCCTTATGTCTAGTCAAGCCAGGTTGAGTTAGCAGTGGAGGAGACAGGGAGGAACAGGCTGTAGACTACTTTACCCATCCTGAGCCCCAAAATGGATGCTAAAAACCCTGTTCAATAGTAGAGATGGCAAAAGCAGAAAGTGGTTGACGTATTGTAATGAACATCACGCTTTGTTTTGTTTTTTATGTCTGGCCTTGAGCAAGCCAACTCACTCCACCATTTTCATTACTGGAATGTCAGACTGGAGACATGCACCAGAGAGCGGAAGAGCATGAAAAAGGCATGGCACACACAAATTGTGCTGAAGCCTTTTTTTTTAACAATTAATTAGGTTATTTAAATATCAATATTTTTCTTACACAAATGCAATGATTTTAAACTACAATTAAACTGCAATTTTTACATTGTAGTTTAATTGTTTTATAAACATATTGGAGTATGACTGGTAGGTGAACCATGTTTCTCTTCTTTTACAGAACATCGAGTAAGCTGGTAGAAAAAAAGAACACATGATCTGATTATTTGGATGTAGCAATGTTTGGTCTGTGAACCAAAACGGCTGACTTAAAACTTCTCCCATTATTTTTTTTTACTTTTTGATCGTGAGGCTAGGTATCCATGGGAGGTACAACACAAATTAGTTTAGTGCATTTATGAGGTAAGAACATTATATTAAACTTGGCATTTAAAATGTTCATACATAATTTTAAGATCAATGAAAGAGGACATGATTACCTTGAAATCTATCAACTGGCAGGGCAGGATTAAACAAAATCGTTCAGGACAACATGGAACGGGTTCAAACTCAAATTAAAACAAGTAAACTACAACAAGGAAAGCCCAGTGTCATGCAGGGGGGACAAAGGGTGAAAAACTAGATCCAGATGTTGGCCCAATCACTGTAATGAAGGTAGATGGGAAAAGCATTGACCCTCTAGATGACAATGGGAGAAAAAAATTCCCAGGGTAAACACTGATCAGTTGGTACACTTTTTGGAGGATTCCCCACTAAAATATCCTAAAATCCTAATTGTCACGACTACATACCTCCCTCCCCCAGGCAAATTATAACATTTTAGCCCCCTTCAAACACCCTTCACAGTCATCCATCCAATTAACCTGCCAATCCCACAACTTTTTCTCCACCATTTAACAGTTCCCTCCACTGTGCCTATTGTCATGACTTATCTTCATCAGATTACCTACACTCCTATTTAGGGCCGTACAGACATTTTGAGGGGCAGTGGCCCAAACAAAAAAAGGTCACTGTGGGGGTGGGTGCTTGTTAATACAAACAATCCAGGTTACAAATATACAATTAAAAGAGAAGACCACACACACACTTATACATTTCAGACTTTATTGTAGATGTTTTATAGAACATCACAAAAACAAATTGCTAATGATAATAATAGACACTATCTACTGTTTTACATTTGGATTTTTAACCGTTCCATTGCAGCAAACCTTTTTATTTGGTACCATGTCCTGGAAGATCTAGATCACCTCATCTTTACCGATTCACAATTATACATTGTTGATAAAAACAGAAACTATTTACTGTTTTACATTTTGATTTTTACCTGTTCCTTTTACAGCAATACCTTCCTATTTGGTACCATGTCCTGAAAAATCTTGCTAACCTCAACTTTTATGATTGATATGTCCTTTTCAATGGCCAGAAGCAGAAGATCAGAAAGTACTTCTTGTCCACACACATTACGAAGTTTAGTTTTCACCTGCTTCAACTTTGAGAATGAGCGTTCAACAGCGGCCATTAGACTGGTAGAGTTGCAGAGATTTTCAGCAGCTTAAAAACTGTTGGAAACAACATGAGGATCAAACTCCTTGAATGTTTCCGAAATTGCATTTTTGTGAGCATGTGTATGAAGAGTGGAAAACTTTAAGCTCAGTTTGCAGCTGTTCCTCCTCCTCTTTTAATCCGTAAAAACCATAGAGTATGGGCAGCATTAAGTGCTTCAGCATCTGCAGTGTCTTTCCACTTTGATGGCTCAATCAGGCAATGCAGTGACATAATTGTGTCAGTGTCGCCTGTTGAGTTCCTGAATCAGGTAATCCAAAAACGTGAAGTACATCCTTCCTCTATAGTACTCCTCAAAAATCTGGCTGGTGGTCCTCTGTTGCAGATGTGGAGCAATACTTAAACTTTGTTGGTACTTTTCGTCGTGTTGCTTGTCCTGGAATTTCTTCAAGCACATTGATCCCTCTTGTCTCTGCTTGAATGGTATCATTGTGATATATTTCTTTGAATTGCTCTTCAGTCCTCAGTGTGTTCATGTTCAGTTTGTCATTCTGCGAATGACTCCATTTTATAACGGTGTATGCTGATGCCAAGTCCAGGTCTTGCCTATTCATTTCCATGAATTGGAGTTGTTATCGCCAAGCACATTATAAATTCTAAGTTAATGCTGTGCAACCGGATGTTTGCTTCCCTTGCAGCTGGATCAGGTGGCTTAGACTTTGTCAAATCTTCCAGGAATTGCACCACTTCCGGGAGGCATTTTCTGAGAGATATGAAGTTTGTTTTTTTACTGCAGCTTCATCAGGTATCTGAGAGCTTCTGTAGCTCAAGAATTCATGGCTTGCTGTGATTGAACAAAAGCTGCATGTCATTTGTGGAGTTGACAATAAAGGTGTAAAGTGTATGCTTGACTTTGCACTCTTCACTAATGCAAGATTCAAGCAATAAGCATAGCAATGAACATATGATGCCATTTCATTTTGCTTTTGTATTCTGGACTGTAATCCTTTGTAAGGCCCGCTCATGTTGGCTGCTCTGTCATAACCCAGGGCATACATGTCCTCAACTTTCAGCTGGTTCTCCTTCAACACGTTCAATACTAGGTTTTCAAGCTATTGTCCTGTTGTTGACTGAACATCACATAGCTGAACAAAGCGCTCTGTAATAAAGTTAGAATAACATGGACGAACAATACAAAATAATAAAATCACAATGTAAACTCTTTCTTTACTAGATTCAAAATGGATGAAAATGGTAACTAACTAATGTGTTTACAAGTTTTACCAATCTTCCAACGATGCACGAGCAGCACCACATTGTGAAGAGAGAGTAGCAGGAAGTTTTGCGTCACAAAAAAACAATCGTATGTATAATACGCCATCAAATGCGTATCATATGCACGCAAAAAACAGCGTGGCATAGACACGCCAAAATGACTTTTTTGGCGCATACATTCCACAATATAGCACACTCTTACTATTTATACGCATTTTCGTGAGATCCGGCTGCTTTGCAAGTTCTCCTCCAAATCACCCACCAGCAAATTAGAGGAGGGCTTTAAGATGTATGCATCTTCATACATCCACGGATATGAATGTGAGTCAGACCCCTGCAGAATTACAGCTCGGTAGGAAACTGCAAGGGCCAATGGATAAAATACTTCACGGTCCAAATCTCACTCCTGACGCTTCCTCCTATGATGTGGTTTGTCATGTACAACAACTGCAGTCTCAAGCTAGAGAGAGCAGCAGAAAAGCCCAACATCGACAACTCCGGAACTATAATAAAAAAAGACAAGACATCATTTTCAAAATCAAAGACAGGGTATGGCTTCGAAACTTTCCTCAGTCCAGTGCACAACACAAGTTTAGTGCAAAATTGGCACCTAAATGGAAAGGGCCTTACAGGATTCTGAAACAATTGGGACCTTTGAATTACCGCATAGCGTTGGAGGTAACTGGGGAAGATGTGCGAACTGCACATGTGTGCAATCTCAGGAGGTGTTTTCCAACAGCGGAGGAGTTGGAGGACCAGGCGAAGAGGAGACTTCAGGACCTCTTTCAAGAATCCTCAGATGAGGAGGAGTTCTTGGGTTTTTGATTCTCTTAACAACCATGGGTTGTTTCAGCCAGCGGGGGAGAGTGTGGCAATATCAATATTATCTGTACTGTCCCTTTTATTTTACTTTCACTTTGACACCTCCTTCCCAAACCATACTCTTGACAGGATTGGAGGAGAGGAAAATTAATGAAATGAGTACATGTATATAAGGGCCGGGTTAAACAAGTTGAGAAAATGTCCGACTGACGAGTAACCTTGTTCTCATTGGAGGCAGTCATTGCGGGTGGAACGTGTGCATTTCCGGGCATCGTGAGGAGGAGGTGGGGCTACCAGGTTAGCCTAACGACAGTTGTCTCTTGGCCTGTGTGTGAAATACTCTGTCAAGTTTTGAATGGGACGGTGGTGTGTACCGTACTCCTAATTCGGTGGCTTGTTGGAGAAGGAATGAAAGACAAGAGCAAGACGGACTGACGCTGACGATGTCCCAGGGTCACTCTTAACCACCCGTGCTGCCAACCTGGGTCAGTGTTATATTCCCAAGAGACGCATTCAATCATTACATATCCCTGACACACACACACACACTCACACATCACATCCAGCACTCCATACCACAGATTTAACAAGTGTTGATTTGTCTGACTATTTTTTTTTCTTTTCTTTAATTATATTATTAACGTGATTTAAAGAGTACGGATACTTGTTTATTTTGTTAGTGTTTTTTTTTCTCTCTCTCTTCCTTTCTTTTTTTTTTTTTTTAAAGAAAATTGTGGTTATCAAAAATACTTTCTAATCTTATTAAAGAAAGTTGTATCCATTATTTATGTGAGTGTAGTTTTTCTTTTTGTATGTATGGTTTGTTTTGCTGTCCGCGATGGTAAATCTTTGACAAGCATATACTTGTCTGGCGCCCGAACATTATTGCTTGCTATTATATAATTTTTTTTTTTTGAGGTTTTGGGAGTGCGAGTCGACTTAACACAGTTGTCGGCCGAGATGTATCATTGTTACAGTGGTCTAGCGGTTAGCGCTCCTATCACCCACGCTGGCGACTCAGGTTCGATTCTCGCCTCTGAAGATTTTGTTTTTGTTTTGTTAAAATTGTTATAGTATTGGGCGACCACCGTTACACGCTATCAAACTTTATGGCTTACGTTAGCTTGCTAGGCTAATAAACAATCCCGGTCTGACAGAATATGCGTGTTGTAATGTAGTACAGTTTTCTCGTGTTAGGCGGAAAATTTCTATCGTTGTGTCCTGTACGCTTACATGTATGTGCCTAACTTATGATTGTGTTAATATGTGATTGGCATTAGTGTCAAACAAAGAGATATTTATGACTTAATATAATGCCATACTTGCTGCACACCACTTATTACAATAAGTAACAGACACGTACACAACTTTACAATATGGTCACATATGGTCCAATTTAGTAAGGTTAGTGGTATCTTATTTGTATCTTACCTTGTATAGAATCGAATGTCATCGTCAGAGTGAGCGAATCTATGTAATCCAAATTTACAGCTAATTTTCAGCTCCTGGATCTCAGAAGTGCAGTCCATATGTTTCCCATTCTCTGCTGATGCCGGCTCCAGCTTAAGTTTGCTTACTCTGTCCCAAACGCTCAGTCTTGGTAATGGAATGGAGTAATCATTCCACGGGAACAATACCGGGACAGCTCCTTTCTTTAGTTGCCTTTTCCCCTCCGGTGTTTCGGGCTGAATGATCTGCTCCGGTGTGAAGTGCAAACTACAGACTTAGCTGTGTCCTGTGACAACCATCCTGTCGTGACGAATATTCACCAGCCACCGCTTTCTGAGTTCAACATAGCTGGGAAATCCCTGGTAGCTTAAAACGGCATTGAATTTAGATGACGTGCATGTGGATGTGCTTGTGTAAAAAAAATTCTCTTTTTTAAAGGCTCATTTTCTGCTATGATTTTCCGTTGTTTACGCCGCCATATTTTGCCAAACCGGAAAAGGGTTTACCCGTTGCAGAGTCCATTTGTTCCTGATACACCATCTCTGCACAATGTAACATTAATTACAAACAGGAGTAATTACCTAAATAATTAGCTAAATTAATCCAGTTTGTTAGGCATCCAACATTGAATGAGAATGTGTGTTGAGTTAAATAACTAACAAACCTCTAATAAATAAACCTCACCATCAACTCAAAACTTTCCAGTTGTTGTATAGTTTGAAAAAATCTGGAACATTACATGATGGTCTGTAAAAAAAAAAAAAAAAAAAAACTTAAATATGTACTATTAAGAAAGGCAGAAAAACTACATGATCAAATGGGAGTGGAATGATATATTACTAAGAATACCTCAGATGGTTGACTCTTAGGGGCTGTTAATATATCTTAATGAACACAACTTACTACTTTTAGTTGGTGTTATACTACATAAGAAACATGGAGAGGTTGGTTTGTTTAATGCCAAGTTCACACTGCCCAATTTCAGCCCCAAATGTGACTCGCCGACAGGATTTGTCCAAATTGGTGCTCGTTTACACCAGTGACAATCACGCAGTGTGAATTATCAAAGACGCAATCTGAGATAATCGCTTACGAGTTACAATTCCAGTCTGACACACGTGATCTCACGTTGTTTCCTTGTCACATCTTGCACGTGTTTGGTAGTGAAAGGTAGTTTTCCCACCGGAGAGAGTTGTTGGCGACGACTGAATGCTACCCCTGATAGTCGTGCGGTGTGAAAAGAGCCGTAATCCGACCAGTTTGAAAATCATGCAGTCTGGACCCAGCAACAGTGTTATGTTGTTGAGAGGAGGCCAAACAAGGTTTTGCAGAATTCCACGCCAATCCGATTGGTGCCCACTGTGGAATTGTAAAACCAACCGATGCCATCAGCCAGGGATTTTATTGGCTTTCCATTACTGTTGATTTCAGATATTGGGTGAGTAAAAATAAATAAACGAGTACTTTAAAATGTGTTAACACATTCTAGCATTACTAAAATGACTGTCTGTTAGGTCATGCACTGTGCTGCCTGTCAGTCCAAGAAAACTGAAATTAAGAACAAAGCACATTATAACCAATGAGGTAATTTAGTGTAAATGAGATGGATGTTTAATTTACTATTCATGAAAGCAACCTCATTAAACATGTCACTTTTTCCTCAGGTGTCTGAGCAATGGGACATGGTTGGAATGGATTAAGTGGGCAAGCTCACAAGAATTGAAAGATGGTTATCAGTATGATTATTTTACAATAAATCCAAGTGCCGAGGAAGTCGTTTTACAAATTTGGTAAACAGCCACAAAGCTGGGCAGATAATTAGGAGGACATGATGTTTGGTCTTCGCACAAAGAAGCAAATGACCACAAAATACTCACCATACTTTCTGATGTTTGGCAGTGAGGTAGGGTATCCATGTGAGGTTCCTGACAATTACAAGGTTAGAATTTAGTGGTCTTCAGTGCAAAATAAAACAGAACAGGAAAAGGATTGTTGATTGAATTCAAAGTTGGAGACAAGGTTCTGCGGTAGAACATACGAAGCAGGCAGAGGAAGGGGGGCAAACTGGACCCAGACTACATTGGTCCATACACCATTGTTAATGGGGATGGAAAATCTATTAACTTGAAGGACGACAACAGACATACATGTCTAAAAGTTAATATTTTTGAAAGACTGTCCCTCAAAACTTCCCAAACACAGCAATGATTTGTTTCTAGTCAGTGTCCTTAGTCCTCCTCTAACCCACCTGGCCGAACCCCTGTTCTACAAGCCCCTCTCATTTTTTTGTTTTAATTTGCATTTTGTTACTCTCCCACATACAACACAGCTTTCCACCCGTTCTACCACATTCAACTTGCTCGTCCCACCGCCCAGCCTGCACTCCAAACTAACTGGCCTTCAAAACTCTGTATGTATTCTTCTGCAAACATGCATGCACATATTCACATAAATAACTTGAATCTTGCAGTGAAAACAGTCCATTTCTCTCTGTGTGTCAAGTGCTGCAAGAAAACAAGGTGGGACCCTCTGCAGTAATACTGGCTCATACAAATTATTTATGTGTGATATTGAACGCCTCAGACTTGGGGTATAGCTTGAAAGTTAGGTAGGTGATGGAAGTTATGGCTTTTCTAAAATGTGTTAAATGACCTGTGTTCTCTAGGTTTAAATACATACTGTGTAAGGGGAAGAACTGTGTAAACTACTTTATTTTAGGTTATCAATGCATAGTTGACCTAACTCACTAAAAACTATGCAGGCAAGGCCAATGTTATTGATTTATTTCAGGCAGAACACATTTGAAAAAGGCAGTCCTTGTTCGATAAAACGGTTTAGAAAAAAAAAAAACATACTTTTTTTTTACAAGTTATAATATTTCATGTATCGCTACTGCAGATGGATACTTTTGCATATGATATTCTTATAGGGGCAGTAAATGAGAATAACCACTGGACACTCACTGTTTTTTTTCCTCCATTTTCACCATAATCTTTAAAACTACAAAACTTTAAATTAAAGGACAACTCCGGTGAGAAATGAACCTAGGGGTAATTAACAGATGGTTACAGAGTAGATCGTTCTCTGGGATGCGTTTTAATGGAAATCGAATGTAAAGAGTTTTATCTTTAAAAACAGATTAGCTTATAACACTAGTCTATGGGGCACAGAGTAGTGAAATTAAATCGCTAGTTAATACCACTAACAAGGCTAAAAATAGCCTCACACTAACACAGTGGCATAATGAGGGTCCCAACATGCAAACCGAAGCATTGAGAACTTTGTAAGAGTACAAACAGTTTAATAAGAAGACACTTTATAAACATAGTTCAGTACGCGTTCACGGACAGGCACCATCTTGGAAAACAGTCTCGACTCATCGAGCGACGAGAGCTCTGCTAAGTGATGAACTGTGACTTGGAATCTCATATGGTCCGTTGTTTCCGGAAGAAAACACTGAACACAACAGAGAAAATAAATAAATAAAACTAAAAATGTCCAGGTTATTACATTTCACAAACTTAATTCCTATCGACCAGCTCACTTAGAACAGCGCTCGTGGCTCGATTCATCGAGACTGTTTTTCGAGATGGCGCCTGTCCGTGAACGCGTAAGGCACTATGTTTACAACGTATCTTCTTATTAAACTGTTTGTACTCATACAAAGTTCTCAATGCTTCGGTTTGCATGTAGGGACCCTCATTATGCTGCCGTGTTAGTGTGAGGCTATTTTGAGCTGTTAGTGGTATTAACTAGCGATTTAATTTTACCACCCTGTGCCCCATAGACAAGCGCTATAAGCTAATCTGTTTTTAGAGATAAAACTCTTTAGATTCGATTTTCAAGAAAACGCATCCCAGAGAACGATCTACCATCTGTTAATTACCCCTCGGTTCATTTCTCACCGGAGTTGTCCTTTAAGAGCAAATCATCTTTGTTTTTACAGGGGATATCTAATGAATGGAACGTTTTATATCTCAATTTTTTTGGTGAAAACCAAGGAAAAATGGTTCACTGTAAAGAGGCTGTATGGTCAGGAAAAACATGCCCTTCATGTCCTCATTTATTGATTGTTAGCCTGATTAACTTGTATTAACATCTTAAACAGTAAACAAAGCAAATGTATGGCCACAAAATAAAGAATTCCACGACATTGCACACTCATACTATTTATACGCATTTATGTGTGATCGGGTTGCAACAACGTAGAACTGATTTGCCAAGGCATAAGCCTGTGCTTGCTACAAGCAACAGGTGCTTAAGGCTGGGCGATAAGGCAAAAACATGATTTAAAAAAAAACTTTTTAAATTTTTTTTTTTTACTAACTTTAATACACACACACACACACACACACACACACACACACACACACACACACACACACACACACACACACACACACACACACACACACACACACACACACACACACACACACACACCAGAACTACAATATGATTCTCTTTATTAACAATAATTTTTTTTTTTTTACTAAAAGTAAAAATAAAAAAAAATTATATATTCCAAGTGCACACATCCAAAGTGCTCAACATGGTGTAAATGTAAAATGACTTATTTAAAATATATTTGCAGAAAATAAGCATGAAATATGAAGGCAAATATTGTACCAACTAGGGCTGGGACAACGCGTCGACGTCATCGATGACGTCGACGCAAAAAATACGTCGACGCAAAATATGCGCGTCGATTCGTCAGACTCAAAATAAAGATGGCGGCGCCGGAGAGTAGTAGCAACCATAGATGTAATTAAGTATATTATTTATTATGTATATCTATGGTAGCAACACGAGTGGCTCCTCAGACTTTCAGAAGTGCAAGGCTTGCGGGTTGGCCACAGTCTATGCGGGTTGGCGCGCGGTGCGCACGGAGCATCACAGGCATGCGCGCACGCGTTTTGTTGTCACGGCTACATAAACAAATTTCTGCACACAGGAAGACAGATGTTTTGGTAATATTTGATGTATTTTAATCACAAAAACAAACGTTTGCATCAAGTGAAAGCATCGGACACATTGGCTACGTTACCTACATAATAAGCTGTTTTAAATTTAAAATGTTCAATGTCTAATCGCGCTGATGTGACCGAGGGTATCCATTCTCTAAGTGAGCAGTTTCATCCCAGGACTATTCTGGTTTTAAACGGAATATTGGCGCCCATAATGCACTCTACATGTAACTTTTTCCACTGTCATGCCGCGGATGCGCGTGGCGTTTCTGTTGCGGGTCAGCCACGGGGCTGCGTGGCGTTTTCTCTGCCTTTGCACACTAGAAGCGTGTCTGACGCGGCGCTGCTGCTGCTATTGATGCGGAGGGAAGCCCTATTCCTAATGTTAAACATAAATAGCCTACTGATACAGCAAAGAAAACGTCGGGAGTAGCCACATATCTATAGTATTGACGGCATTCACGGCAAAATAGGCTACAGAATATTTCGTTCTGTATTGACAGTTGCAATATTTCAAAATCGATAATTGACGTTTTTTATTATTACAATTAGGCCTATATCTGCATTTATGTAAACCTACAGACTTTCAAACATGAAAATGTAATTTAATAATATGTATTCGTGTCAAAATGATTTATAAACATCTTATTCTATTTTGCCTGGAGACGCTCCGAACACACGTGAAAAATAGGCGCTCTTCTATTTCTAGCATGCACGCGTTTTCCGCGCGTCACAGTCAGTGTGCAAACTCCAACCTGTTAACATGGGAGCCGAAACAAAAACGGACACGCCACGCAGCCGAGACCCTCACGCTTGCAGTGTGTCCCCGGATTTGATTAACCAACTTGTTGATATTTAATCGATGGGCATAGCCTGTAGGCTGAGTTGCATACATAGAAAAATCGTATAATATGTTTCTTTGTTGTAGGTTAATACTTATTTATGTGTGTGTGTGTGTGTGTGTGTGTGTGTGTGTGTGTGTGTGTGTGTGTGTGTGTGTGTGTGTGTGTGTGTGTGTAGCCTACTTTATGTTTTCAAGGTTTTATTGAATGCATTGCTCTTGTATAGTCTTACTTTGGAATTTTAAGAGCAATAAACATATATTGCAATGTTAAGGAATTCGTTTTTTCATTCAGATAATTAAATCAACATGTATAAATTGCTATTAGGCAATTAATGGGGAGATAATCGGTAATCGAATCGAATCGTAACCGAATCGGACAGGAAAAATTAATCGTTAGATTAATCGATGCATCGAAAAAATAATCGCTAGATTAATCGTTTAAAAAATAATCGTTTATCCCAGCCCTAGTACCAACGTATCTTAAACATATCCTATATACTCAGAAATATGAAAAAATGCTAAATATTTCTTAGCCAAGAGCACCAGTATAAACGGCAAATGCTTTGTAAAAACGGAAAATAACAGCACCTTTCAGCATGTCACCATCATGCAAACTTGAGATATAAAACATGCAGTAGTTCTTAAAAAGGTTTTCCAATGATCTTTTTTCCCTGTTGTTTTTCTGCTTGTTGAATGTTTGCTCGCGTCTGTTGCACTCGTGTCTCGCGTTGTCTAACCCATGAAACATGTTCTAAAAACACGGCGCTCAAGTTAGAAGAAAGTTCAGCAGGTGTGTAATATTTTCGGTTTTTCCCCGTTTCACTGCCCACCTCTTTTTTTTTTTTTTTTTTTTTTACGCAATATCGCATTCTGTGTGTGAACAGCTGCTTGACTTGACATGATGTTCTTCTTTCACCGAGCGCATCACACAAGCTCGGTTAATCACATGCGCCATCAAGGATGGGACCAATATGAATGTGTTAACAGTAAAATGGCTTATAGGGCAAGAGACCCTAGTGAAAAAAAAAGTATACTAAGTATACTTGCGGCCAGACTAATTTTCAGTATACTTGAAGTGTGTTAAAGACTAGTTAACTTGAAGTTTGCTATTTTGACACAACTAATTTTGTACTAAGTATATTTAAGTTGTAATTAAATTGTGTTAAAGCATAACTTTAAGTGTATTTAGTATACTTTTGTGTGCTAAATTGGAACAACTTTAAGTATACTTAGTACACTTTAAGTATAATGACTAATTACATGCTTTAGTGATATTAAATGTGCTTTATTTGTATTATAAGTATATTTTATTTGAGTTAAGTATATTTTATTTGTATTATAAGTATACTTTATTCGTGTTATATTACACTTTATTTGTATTATAAGTACACTTTGTGTTATAGCATACTTTATTGGTGTTTTAATAAATTACAAATTAATTACCATTATTCACAACACACAAGCAATATACTATGAATATAATATATATTTTATTTACCTTGACTCATTCAAATGACTAAAAATATACACTTTGTAGTCAATAACAATACAATGTGTTATTACTTAGCTATACATTGTACAAAATACTTTGAATTACATCATGTCACACAATACAGTATTTTAAATGTGCTACATTACATTTTAATGAATTACTTACTGACTTACTTTCCCAATGTTGAATGCATTTGTTTTCAGGGACATTACAATAAATTAATCAAATCTAACACACATAACTAATGAAGAGACATTTCATTAAACAGGCCCAACGATTTTTATAAATGGTTTCAGCAAAGCTAAACAAAATTAACTTACTATGTTTTTCATTAAATTAACACTGGAAGATGTTGGAAAACCTATCATTGAACTAATTCCACTGACCATCTCTATACATAAATATAAATTACACATTATATTCCATTTTCTGATGAGCTGCTCATTACACTTGCGTCTGATGGCCGCTTACACAGGGACAGTTGACAGCAAACACTCGTGAAGAACACAATCTGTTAACAGAATATACAAGAGATAAGGTCAATTGCATGTTCATTCAACTTTTTATTCACGTTTAGTGACATTACATATTAACTTACTTACCTCCAAACAGAAGGACTTTTCCCGGTGCTTTTCGGGATCGCGTAACGTTTGGCTATTTTATTCCAAAACAGTTTATCGTCACCATCAAGGTCAGGCAGCGATGTGACGTAATTGAACTGGTCCGAAGAATGAGCAATGTACGTTCCGCTCTAGGTGTTTTATTAAATAAATAATGTAACGCAACATTGTACTTCACCTGCAAGGCTGCAAACCTCCCGCGAGTGAGCGTCATACAGACGAGTACCGTCAGCAGCTCTGCCTCTGATTGGCTGCAGGCATTGAGCAACACAATCTGATTGGTCACAGATCAATGAAGAGACATTTGAATTCCAATAAGAAACAACTATTTAACTCATATTTTCTTGCGTTTTATTTTAAGTGTGCTGTTGAATTCTTCTTTGCCAGTGTAAACTTATTAAACATATTTACATTTAAATCACAACTAAAGTAGGGCTTATAGCATACACTGCATATATTTAAAAATGGGCTTTTAGTCCATATAATAATTTATTTATATAATACTAATTTATTATCACTTATTAATTAATGCTTAAGCTTGAACAGTTAAGCATGAATAAATAACCTTAAACAGTATTTATAACTTTTTATACAGCTTAATGATATTATTTATGTATTTTTAAAATATGCTTTTAGTGCATTGTTAACAATGACAATTTTGAGCATAAGTTTAAAATATATAAAAAATATATTTTAAAATAATGTTTAAATAAGTACACTTTACAAAAGTACACTGAACTTTCATTTAAAGTATATTTTTCTAAAATATATTTTTAGAAAATATACAAAAAACAATTATCTTAAAGTGTGTTAAAAGTTGTATTGTGAAATATGATGCTAATATATTTTTTATATATTTAGAAATGGTACATTTTTTGTAAGTATATTTCTAATATACTATCGGAAAAGAGAATATATTTGAAATACAATAAAGTATACTTTTTTTTCACTAGAGTAATGACCCACGTCAGTCAAAGCTATGGTCCAATGGAAAATAGCAGCTTCAATGGAAGGCAAGCTATTCTACTAGTGCTGGTCCTCGGGGCTGTGATGCGTTTAGATGATGACATATGGAAAATACACCAAAAATAAATAAATTTTTTCTGGAAATATAATCGTAACTATATATATATATATATATATATATATATATATATATATATATATATATATATATATATATATAATGATTTTGACAGGGCCAGCAGAGAAGGCCCTGCTGGCCCTGACAGCCCACCACTGCGTCTAAGCGATTGTGGTGTTCTGTTCTTGGGTGTAATGAACACAGCAGTCATTCTGATGTTCCTAAATCCGAACCGCTGACCAAACAGTGGGTGAGTTTTGTTTTTGTCGATGCTTTTATGTCTGCACGAACCGCGAAGCATTTCTCACCAGACTGCTTTATAACCAAGGGTTAAAAATGAGGCAGGTTTTGCTAAGACGCTGCTCCTAAATAAAGATCTGTACAAGGTCTTTGTGTTCCTGCTGTATTTCCAAAAGTGACTGTAGTTTGAAACGCTTCACAATAAATGCGGCTAAAGCTTACAGGGTACGTTCAATTACGGCATGCTTTCTATGTATGACGTTCTCAGTATAATTCATAATCCCACGTTTATAATGCAAAGCATTATGGTTATTGTGTTATTACAAACTGTGTACGCTGGTGATAAAGTTAACGTGGACGTGGTAAAGCTAAGCTTAATTATGTAGATGGTTTATAACGGTGTCTGTTAGTGTCAAAAAATAAATTGTGTTGTAACAGTTATTACAATGCATAGATAACGTTACGCATCACTGACAAACCGACATGAAGAGAAACAAAATGTTTTTATTGGCATTTGTTGTAACAGTATATATCAGTAAAAACACAGAATTCGCACTAATATTACCCTGCAAGTACATGAAGACAGATCAAAGTGACATTACATTAACCAACCATTCAGAAACGTCCTGTTTAGCCTTAATTGTCGAATTTTGTTGGAGTTGTCATCTTGTTGATCAGGTATCAATTAATTATGGATATTAACAAACAAGTAAACAATTAATGGCAAATGTGTCACATTTTATTTGAATAAAGTGCAACCAACAGTTTAGGTTGAATTAACAGGAAGTTTACCTTATCTGCTCTCATTTTCAATAAAAGTACAGTAAATGCAACTAACATACTACTACTGCTACTTCTGCTTGTTTTTCAACATAAAAATATGACAATATTAATTTAAAAATTGAAGTGCAACTAACTAGCCTGACAAGCCAGACCCACATCAAGATGTTTGGTCTGGAAACTCACCATTGACGGCTCAATCCGAGGGGCGGATAAACGGTTGTCTTTCAAACTCCCTCTGCACGTGATAGGATAGCGCTACCCCCAACCAGAGCAGCGGAGGTAAAACAGAGCTTGTTGACAGATTAAACATTCGCCGTATCCGGTCAGCAAAACTCCGAACACATCTTCCATTTTTAAGAATGACTTCAGTGCCGTTCTTTGTTCTTTTCTCAGAGAAAAGCTTAACTCCAAGGCTTGTCCATGGACATCGCTGTTCTGGACTTGAGACAGACTTGCTAATAGCATGTAATTCTCATTCAAACCACTGCCACCTGTTGCTGCTTCTGCTTTTTGAGGGAAAAGCTGCCGATAACTGCTTGTCTAGGATCTGTAATCCTCATAATCCTCTGTAAGAATTCGTTATAATAACATATTCACGAGTTCACACTTACATATAATTATATAGAGTAATATAAATGCGTATTTGGCGTGCTGTCCGGGGGGAGGGATTCGAGCTCGAACTTGGCCCGAACCCAGAGTACCCCCGAAAATGCTGAGAGCATAGGACAGCCGCCTGGCTAATTACCCCCCAAAAAGCTGAGCTTGGCGGGCTGGCATTCGGGAAGGGGCCTGGTTGCTTGGCCAGGGGGCCCCTGATGTTGGTTTGGTGTGCGTAGGTGGAAGATTGTCTAAAAGAAGAAAAACGGGAAAAGAGAAATATGAGAGAAACAACAACAATAAAACATTTCCTTACTGCGTGGAAACTTTCCACTCTTTCGCGCTGCGTGGAAACTTTCCACTCTTTCGCACTGCGTGGAAACTTTCCACTCTTTCGCGCTGCGTGGAAACTTTCCACTCTTTCGCGCTGCGTGGAAACTTTCCACTCTCTTTTGTGCTGCGTGGAAACTTTCCACTCTTTCGTGCAGCGTGGAAACTTTCCACTCTCTTTTGTGATGCGTGGGAACTTCCCGGTGACTTGCTGAAAAACATGAAAGGACAGCATGAGTGTTTGACTGGGAGATTAATTGCTTCATCCGCTGGGCCGGTGGGCGACCCGGAGGGTTTTAGCTGATAAGGGTTTGGTGGGCTTTTTTGATGTGGAAACGGTTGGTCCTGATGTAACTTTGGAAAGCGTCTGAGGACCATCTCCCGAGATCTTGGATCTGCTGTTGGGAGAGGCCTTTTTGAGCTGCTGTGGTTGCAGCACCAATGCGGAATGAATGGCTTGAGAAGTTTTTTGCTGGGACACCTGACTGCTGGAGAACGGATTTTAGATGTTTTTGGAACCAAAAGCGTGTCACAGGTTTGTTTAATTCGTCTGTGAATAGAGGTTCCAGGGGAGATTTAGCTTGGGAATTTCTCCATTCCATCTCCGTTCTAAGCCAGAACTGACTGGTATGGATGAATTGGTGATGAGAGATTAAAAATGTAGATAAAATGGCCTTTTTTGGTTTGGTCAGTCTTACTTCGCTTAATCAAATAGGAGATTGTTTCTCCATCTAGTACTGATAAGTCTGAGATGGTGGGATGGCTTTTGGGGTCGAATTTTGAAGTGATAGCGAGTTCTGAGCATCTGAGAAACCCAAAAAAGGCTAGGATAAACATGGCATCGAGTGTCCGGGCGGTATGGAGAGGTTGGTAGCCTGTGCGGAGGGTACGGATACATTTGTTGAGGATGTCTAGTGTTATGGGTTGTCTGGTGTCAGGACGGGTGGGCTGAGATTTTTGAATCCCTTTGATCAGGAGGGAGGTTTGTGAGTTATTTATCTCCTGAGAAGGAGCACCATACATCAGTTTGTGGAAAAACTGAATGCCACTCAGGTAACCTTTAATAGACCCAACTTGGAGGCCTTTAATGGTATTGAGGTAGGAAATAAACGAGGTGATTGAAAGGAGAGTGAAATCGGGGAACGGTATGTTGTAGGAAATGTGGAATGCTCTGAAATTTCTCCAAGCGGTCACGTAGGATTGGAGGGTCCTAGGAGACACCGCTTGGAGGATGGCGTCGAGCGATGCGTTGAGGAGGGGTTTTAGCGGGTGGGTTACGGGAATATTAGTTGCGAATAGTGAGGTACTGGAGTTGAGAATTTGTCCGCCTCTGGAGCCAGCGTCCTGAATTTCTGAAACAAAAAACGAGACAGGGAATCAGCGATTTGGTTCTCTGATCCTGGGATGTGTTTCGCAATTATGATAAACTGATCACAAGCTGAAATCCAAGTGAGGCGCCTTAGAAGTGGCATCATGGAAGGAGCATGGGAACGACCTTTATTTATGCAATGCACTGTTGCGTCGTTATCGCAATGCAGTAAAATGCTTTTAGTGGCCCACTCTTTCCCCCACAGGAACGCCGCTACTACGAGCGGGTAAAGTTCGAATAGCGCTGAGGAATGTGTTATGTCCTGGAGCTCCGGTGGCCAAGGAGAAGCAAACCAGCGACCTTGATAAAATCCACCAAACCCGATTGAGGGGGCGGCGTCTGTGAACAATTGGATGTCGATGGGGCACGAAACGAGGTTGCTATAAAAGAAAGATAAGCCGTTCCATTGGTTTAGGAATGTTAGCCATAACTTGATTTCATCGCGACATGCTTGAGTTATGGAGATGAGATCCTCTAGCGAGTGGACGGAGGATGCGAGTGAGAGGAGATGCGATATGAAGGGACGACCCTGCGGAATGATGCGCATGGCGAAGTTTAAGTGGCCGAGCACGGATAGAAGTTCGCGTTTTGAAACGTTGGATTTTTTGAGGAGAGTAGAGGAGACGAGAATTATTCGATCGATTTTCTCTTTGGGCAGGGATGCCTGGAATTTGGTTGAATCTAGATTAATTCCGAGGAATTCGATGGATGTAGAAGGGCCCATGGTCTTCTCCTGTGCTATGGGAATTCCGAGCTCCGAAAAAACATTTTGGACGGTGAGAATATGTGCGGCTGGGATGGCGTCGGGGGGCGAGATTATTAAAAAAATCGTCTAGTAGGTGAATGAGGTGAGGAATGGCGTAATTGTTTGACAAGATCCAGCAAATAGCTTCTGATAGCATGTCGAAAATTTTTGGGCTGCTTTTGCAACCAAAGGTTAAACGTACTGCAAAATAGTATTTCCCATGCCAGTGAACTCCGAATAGGTGCCAAGCATCTGGATGGATAGGCATTACTTTGAAAGCAGATGTGATGTCGATTTTTGCTAACCAAGCACCGTGACCTGCGATTTTAATCATGTCGATTGCTTGGTCTATGTCATGGTATTTGAGTGAAAATTCATCGAGTGGAATCAAGCTGTTTATGCTTGGGAACGGGGAATTGTGCGGTGCTGATAGATCGGTAATTAGACGTTTTTTACCCGAGAATTTTCTTGTGGCTACTCCAATGGGGCTGATACGAAACAATTTGAATGGGGGATTGTCAAATGGGCCGATCATGAAGCCTGATTCCACCTCTTTTTTAATGAGGTTGTCTACGACTTCAGGGTCCATGAGGGCGGATTGAAGGTTATTGCAGATGGTGTTTTGGGTAATCGGGCATTCTACGCCAGGGTTAAAGCCGTTTTTGAGGCCTGATAGTAAGTAGTTTGTAAATTCTGTATTTGGGTGCTGAGCTAGTTCGAAGTCCATACGTGAAATATTTACGGGAGTCGATAAGTAATTTCTTTGTTTTTTATTCACAGATTTAAATACAGGACATACAACGCGGGCATGGGCGCCGCCACAGAATTTACAGATATGCAAAAACCGGCAGTGCTGTCTGGTACATTTACCAGCATTAAAATGATTGCATAGCTGCCTGTTTCCTTCGAAGGAGGAGGCGGTTACGTTGGTGGTTGCTGTGCGCGGTACGTAACTGGTGGATCGGACTGTGTTTGTCTCCGGGCAGGGTTGAGATGAGGGGTTAACCTGCGGGCATGATGTTGTTTCGTGCATTACTGACCTGCAGACTGCGCACGAGATGTTTTTGCATCCTAAAAACACCCTGCTGTGGAGATCTGGGTCGATTGCGCCCCAGTATACACATTGGTTCCACTGTGCGACTCGCACTGCACTTTTGGCTGAAAAGAGTTTATGATACGTGTAGAAATGCCCTCCCCCATAGGACAGCGCTAGCTCTGCTATGACTGCCAGGTAATAATTTAGTTCGCACCGCCTATGGGGGAAAACTGAGCAGATTATTTCAGTAAAACGAGAAAAAGCAATTGAAAACTCAGAAAAAAAAAGAACGCGGGATGAATGTGTATTTGTAGTTTTGAGAGTAACAGAAAAATCCCCGCAGTCTATTTGGCGGACTGGTTCGGCTGCGGGGAGCATGGAGAGAAGAGCGGAAAGGTCTATGTCTGCACCTGCAAGGATCTGTGCACGGATGTTTTGTGCCACTGGAGGCGGTTCCAAGGCGAGTGCGTTGGATGGCACGGGCATCGATGTTGCTGTGAATAGAGTATGTTGTGATTTAGCCTGCAAGGAAGAGTTGGGATGGTTATACGCCGGGCCTCCCGCTTTGATTACCCTCTGTGGCTTGGGAGAAAAAGTTAGTCGGAGGAAAGGAAGGTTGGTAGAGTGAAGTGTGCGCTTGAACTGCAAGCGGGGGCGTGCTCGCGCTTGTTTGCGCTACCGGAGCTGTGGGCCACTGGCCGTGGGCGGGGTTAAAACCTGCTGGATAGATTGTTGGAAAGTTTGGGCCTGTGCCGCTAGCTGGTTTCGCCTAGCGGTAGCATCTGCTACAGGCGCTGGAGGCCACTGGAAAGGAAGAGTGTTATGAACTGTGGGAGCATAGACCTGAGAAGCTGTGGGAAGGCCGGCGTGCCCGGCTGCATACGGCGCTGCGGCAGCAGAAGCCGCGGTGAAGAGTTGAGTCACGTCGGGCAGTGGGGGAGGCCCAGCTCCCCTGGGATCTGGTGTGCGGCCCAGGCTAGCTGAAGGAGCGAGCCGGATCTTCTCCGCTTTAGGGCCGACTTGGGCTTAGGAGAGAGGTTAATTTCTTGCAAAGACACATAAAGATCATACAGTTCGCAAGCCTGATCGAGCAGGTGCGCGGCATCGCGAAGAAGCCTGGGGCTCGATTCCAATGTCCAGTGGCAGCTGGATGTCACTGGTGCCGGCTGGATGCGGCGGCGAATCCCTGGCGGTGTCGCTTTCATCGTTGGACGAATGGCTTAAGCGTTGAGACATTTTTAGAACACGGCGAGCCAAGATGCTGATAAACTGTCAACAGAATGCAGGTAAGACTGCTGTGTATATATATGCACCTCTCGTTGATTAGCTGATTGCTATCCACCTGTGTCAATTATCTGAAAGCCCTCCTCCCGAATCTTTGTTAATTAACATCGTTTAGTGAAAAGGAGCTAGCTAAAGATCCAGTGTGTATCTGTATTTGCACTCATCAAATGTTTTCGCTTCGGTGAATAAATGTAGCCAATCACAGACATGGGCTGCGTTCGGAACCGCATACTTTCCTACTATAGCATACTTTCCATACAGATAGCATGGTGACATTGATTCAATGTTGAAATTCCACCAGAATCATCATTTTGGTTGAGGTTGAAACTTCAATGCTAAGTAATATTGGATCAATGTTGAAAATTCAATGCTAACACCATACTGGACCAATGTTGAAAATTCACTGCTAAATAATATTGGATCAATGTTGATAATTCCATGCTTTTCAGTGTTGAAAAGACAAACATTGAATCAATGCTGATGTTTGGTCATCTTAATTCTCCACCGGTGATGCTTACGGTCAATCTATCTGTACCATTATTCAACATGTTAAGGCAAGTCCAAATCAATTGGGTACATTTGTGTGAATGTGAGCACATTTATTATCCTCAAAGGATACGATGAGTACACCAACGAGTGTGTGGATTCACAAAGAATACATAAATGTAAATTTTGTAATTGTAAGCCTTTCTTTAAATTTTTCTGGAAGAGTTAAAATTGTATGCATGTTTGATTTCTGACTCTTCCAATAAGAAAGCTGTAAAAACTATGAATCTTTTAAAAAGGTATATTATTTTCCTGCTGGCATGTAATGTTGTCATTCTGTGTTTCATGTTATTATAATAAAAAATGTAAAAAATAAATAAAAAAAACAAAGAACTTCTACCATAAATTTAGTCTATCAGTTTTAAATAAATAAAAATGTAGCCTATTATTATTATTTAAATCATGTAGAATGTACATGCATTTCATTATTTATCTAAAGAATACAGAGTTAATGAAGAATTTAGAATATGTGTCCCTATCGAATATCGAATGCGCCACAATCCAATCGCGAGGTGGCGGTAATGCACCTTCAAGACAACCACCAATCAGATCAAAGCAAGCGCAGCTGAACAGACTTCAATTGCGAAAAAGACACAGAACAACGACCATGTTTTTTAGAGGTAAGTGGCCTACAAAAATATAATTATAAAATTCATCTCAATTTTAATTTAGTGTTTTTATTCATCTTTATGTTTTACAACTTGTGTGCTTCTCCTCAGCGAGTTAGAGTGAACTGCAATGTTAATAATAGTCACACGAACGCCCTCGTAAGTTACACAACCAACGGCCAGGATAATCTTAATACATTGAGTTTCAGTTTGTTTTTCACCAAACCATATCATATTTGTATTCATTTTTTTTTTCTTAAGATTGGCATATACACTGTGAATTGCGTCCGAATTCTGACTTGTCAGAATTTCTGGCTTGTCAGTAATTGTGTTCGCCACTAGTGTGAGTATCTCACAGCTGAAGCAGAACTAGAACTGATTGACCTGTTAGCGCGGTGAGGGGAAATACAATCAGCTCGTAGATCTGCTTCAGCTGCGAGATATCGTCAGGAGAGCAGATCACAATTACATAATTACAGTTTAATCTTTAATGCAGCAAGAAAAAAGAAAAGAGTGAGATCTTTAAGTTCTGTAGGCAGCTATATCAAACTACAGAAATTTTAGTAAACAGTTGTGCCTCCAGTTCATGTTGTAAATGGAAAAAAAATCTCTTCCAAACCACCATGTAGCCTATACAGCTCCTCTTTTATTTTCTTAATTTAGCTATTTGGTCATTAATTTACTTATTTCATTTTCACACTTTATTTATTTACTATTAAATACAATAATATTATTAGATAAAACACCGGATATAGTCACTTTGCTTTTTCATTCATTGTATGTCTGCAGGTCCTTTAAAGTCTATACTAAAATGCATTAAATAGTCCTGAATTTAATGTTACCGTTTTAACTGGGATATCAAGATTTTGATAAAATTTCAAGTTTCACTTCATTTTGTAGTAGGCTATATTTGTAATGTATAATTAATCACATTTCCAAATATTTACTAACTTCTTGTTGTTTTAGATGCCATGAATGCTGATAAAAGGAGGCATCAGAGTTTATCTTTGCTGGGACGGTGCAAAACTGGCTCCATTACAACCTGAAAGGCTTCGGGGCATTGCTCATGGTGAAAACCCCTGAGTTTGGAGTATTTTAGTCTTTCTTCTACCTTCTTTCTTTCAGTAGTACTGTGTCATTTCTGTATTTATTGGCAAGTTTACATTTGTATTTACTTCCAATTATGTTTTTCCAGGCTCTTCTCATTTGTGTCATAAATTCAGATGTAATTGTTTTAAGTCAATGTGAGATTTCCTGTTGTAACTGTGGGGGCATAAATAAATACATTTGCATGTAAACTGAAGGATGTTGTTTACTTTGAGTGACTTTTTGATGCAAAATCATATCGATTGCAGCCACACATGGTCTCTGATTAAAATGAATAAAATAAAGAGACAAATGAACTGGCATAGAATCCTGCTGTACATAAAGCAAGATTGATCTATTTTTCATTGTTGAAATAACATTATTTCACGGTGCAAACCTGATGAAAAATCAATGTTATATTTCAATATTGATTCAATGATATTTTGATTGATGCATTAACATTGATTCAACATTGATTCACTTAAATAAGTGGTTTAATTTTAGTTGGAAAACTATTGATTTTAAGCCCATCTTGGTCTATTTTTCATCGTTGAAATAACATTATTTCAGGGTGCAAACCTGATGAAAAATCAACATTCTCAACATTGAGATCTCAACATTGATTCAATGATATTTTAGTTGATGCATTAACATTGATTCAACGCTGATTCAATGTTTGTCTGCTATCTGGGTAGGGTTAAAATGTATTTCTTATACTACAATGACAAAATAAATGGGCAGCTGTTTCTTAAACAAGACCAAAAAAATGAGCACGTTTAAACCAATATACAGATGAGTTAAACCTGTCACACGAGTTGTTGCGCTTGTGATATCGTCATGGGTCACATGATAACGTCAACATGGCGCATAAAGTGCGGATCGCATTCATACTTAACGAGATCTGGATATATAGTACCTACTCTTTTAGCGCTCGTTAAGTAAGTACTTATTGAAATTGAGTACCTACTCAATGAGTATGCGGTTCCGAACGCAGCCATGTTTGTAGATTTCTACAACGCAATTGGCCAATCAAAGGTGTTGAATTAGGAATCCACTCAACGCTCAAGTGTTTTGCTGCCTTCACGTGCTGTTGGAAAATTGGATAATTCCAAATTCTGAAGTCGTGATTACGAGATCATTGCATTCAAGTTTCAAAATGTGAGGGCGTTCATGTGAAATTTTAACCTAGGAAACTCTAATTTACGATAATCCCGAGAGCACGTGAAGGCAGCATTTGTGTTGTGTTGAGTTCATTTCAGTTAACACGCACATCAATACTCTGTAAGTGCAGACATTGTGAAAATAAGAGATTAATTGTATACCAGCTTTACTGATTTATTTAGCGAAACTTTTTGAGAATGCGTTTATTGAATGAGTGACAGCTTTTAGTGATTATAAAGAGAGCACTCTTTGCGCACCGTCTAGGCGATATAATATATATGTTTTTTATTAAATAGGTCTATAATATATTCAGAATTTGAATAAAACTTTTGTTTTCCATTCGTACCAAGCGGCCACATACTCGCTTCAATACACTGACCCATCCGCATATACATTCACTCTAAAAATGTGATGACTGACAGTTATAAATATTCTTGTCAAAATCAGGCTCATAAAAATATCAGGAAAACACAAATCCTGGCTGCATGTCATTATCCACTGAATCTTTGGTAAGTTGTAAGGAACACGTCGATGCATACCCTCTGTTCTTTTTTATCACGGGCGCCTATCCTGAGATAACTAGAGAGTCTGTCAGCTCCAGTCTGGATCCAGCCTCTCATGAAGACTTCAGATGACCAACGCCTGTGAAGAGATGACTCCAACTCTACCTCCAAGAAACCTTTTTCATATACCCTAATCATTATTAAAAACACGTATTCTTTACTTCAGTGAGCCCATTGTTTCTGCCCTAAATTATTACATTGTTTATTTATACATGGTTAGCTAACTGTGTGTGACTGTATATGTTTTCCAACCCATAACTTGGACACAGTCTTCTCTGATAACAAATCACTTTAAATTGTAATGTAGACACATGCTTTTTCTGTAAAGCTGCTTTAAGACAATATGGTAGTTTAACTTTTAGTCACACAGGGCTTGACAATAAGGACTGCCTAATGAGCAGGGCCAGCGTGAAAGACAGCCGGCCAGTTAACTGAACTGACATATGTCCGCTCGGGCCAGTGCGGCATCTTCTGAGAAAATAGTGTTTTTGTCAAAGACTAACTTGCATCCATTCATAATCATAACGATGATCAAAAGACAGATGGAGTAACTGTTAGATCGAGTCAACCCAAAGCTTCAAAAAGTAGACCACCTGCATGGAAGGGACCTTTGCAAGCTGCTCACGGAGAGGGAGCAAAGGGCAGTCATAGTCCTGTACCCGCATAAAAGTGGCTAAAACGGGTGGATTATGACATTTATAAAATTCACGGGCGGGGATGCGGGCGGATAATTAACTCTGTGCGGGCAGGTAGTAGCACGGATGGGCGGATGAAAAATATGTGCAATATTTCTGTGGCAAAGTGAACGAGAGAGAGAGAGAGAGAGAGAGAGAGAGAGAGAGAGAGAGAGAGAGAGAGAGAGAAGGGCGTGATTGTGAATAAGCGTCACCTGCGAGCCACACCGGTCTCAAGTCCTCTGAGGGAGCTCGGAAGCATAGAAGGACGAGAGATCACCAGACCTGGATTTGACGTTGAGTTGTGTTTACTTTTTATTATGTGTGTGCGCTTGGCAGATGGCCATGAGGGGCCGCCCACGTTACTTTCGTTTTGTTTGGTTAAAGTCTTTTAAATGTTTGCCGGTTCCCGCCTCCTTCTTCCCCCATCGAACATATTGTAGGCTATTACAATTTCTATGTCCAAATTACCATTACACATACACGCAACAATGATATGCCATTTGACCCATCACGTCACCACCACTGCGACATTGAAACTTTTGTTGATGCCTCTCGTAGCGCAGATGGAGCTAGCGTTGCAGGAGTAGGCCAGCAATTGATTAAGTAATAGTAAAGTTGGTGAGTGGAGTAGCTATATGAAATTGTTGACAAAGAGTCTTTAAAGGCACTTTTGCCTGTTCCATTAGCCCATTCATGATGCTGTTGATGTTGAGAGAGGTGCAGGATAAAAAATAAAGCATTTTAATATGAATGTTTTAGCGTGTGTGATTTATCGCGGGCACGGGTCGGGTAACGGGCCAAATATTAACGGGTCTGGGCGGGTACGGATTTAATTTTGACATTTTCACGGGTTACGGGTCGGATCTGGTGCTAAACCTTGCGGGTACGGGCGTGGGCGGGTCTCCAAAAATAGACCCGTGTGAGGGCAGTGATGGTGTCATCTCATCTAAAAGTGAGGAAACAGGGCAGAAAAGATCGGTCGATCACTAAACCTGTAATTTAAAACAACTTAATGTTTTTGGTACACTATTACAAAAAGGTGCACAGTTTCCCGCTAAATTTCTCCAAACGTTATTGTTGCCTATCATAATAGTAGAATAATCACCCCTTAGTCAGGGCTGTACAGACATATATGCTGTATGTGCTATGAACAAAATCAGTCTGTGCGATAAATACATTTACCACAGTAGCAGGTGTGCAATACAGTTTAGCATGTGAGACAGAGTTTGTTTGTGTGGAGTGAGAATTTTTGCGTGGGGAGAGACAATGCAGAGACACGGAGAGAGCTGGAAATAACAGTTTGAAGCCACCAATGTGGTACATTCAGTGAGTGCCAAAATGCATAGCATCTATAGATCATCTTAGACCCGATAGGAGAGGACGAAGGCTTCATAGCCGACACCAACAATCTGGCAGATTTTTTAATAAGTCAAAGTGTTTCTATTTGTCCAGCTACAGTGAAAGCTCATAACTGTATGCCTTTGTCTGTATTAGGGATTTCCTGAAACGTAATGGGCTCTATTTTAACGATCTAGGTGCATGGTCTGAAGCGCATGGCGCAAGTGCACTTAGGATGCGTCCAAATCCACGTTTGCTAATTTGACAGGAAACTTTGGTAGTTTAACGACCTGTCGAATCATGGCAGAACACATGGACTTAAAATGCATTTGCTCTCACATCAAAAACATCTCAAATATGACTTTATAGTAAACAAACATGACATTTTCCCAGACTGATAAAATAAATGAATGGAGGAGCCATCGCCAAGATAACATGACTTCGGCTGGCCACAAGCAAGACAGTTTTGTGTCCTCTTTGTAACAGGCTGCTGTTGCCGTTGCTGTTGCTTCTCCTAAAGCTCTTTCCCCATTTGTTTAATCTTACCTTTAGTTAGCATTCATCAGGTGTGAATTTCTTCATTGAGAGCAGATGGCTCTGAGGACTGATGCTCTCCCTCCCCTGCAACGTGTACCTTCTGGGACTTGTGCTTGTCCCACTCCAGGGGGGTGGGTACTTGACCTGTTACCATGTCTGACAGCTTGTTCAGCCAGGATCAGCACAGGATCAAAAACTGTAGGCAGCTTCATTCCAGGTTGCTTCAGGTCCACAAGGCGCTGGAAATTCCAATGAGCCACTCCAATCATGCACTGCGCCTGGAAAGGTTCTGTGGATATATAAGTGCCGGTGACCCATCTCACCTGATGGAAATGGAACCCTTCCTGCTGAGAGGTGCCTCTAATGGGGATCCACATGGGTACAGCTGCCGCCTCCCCTTTCACATGGTTCAGCTGGACCGTTCCACCATGCCTATAGAGGATCCCCTCTGCAACCTCTGGGTCACTCAGGCAGCCTCTGAGGATGTGGACTCTCTGAATCCTCCACACCTTCAACATTGATGGTTTGAACAGTGGCACACCATCAGGATCGCATTCTAAAAAATAATATTTGAAGAACGCTCTCCACTCTCTCTAGCAGCTCTGTGGGGTGTGGGACCCTGGTGCGGCAATGCTCCCTGATGTGCTGCTATGTTGGATTTGCAGGCACTATCCCACAGAAGACATAAACCTGCTTCAGTCTCTGTAGGTCCGTCTGGTCCACAACACTAAAAGCTGCTGACAGAAACGTGCAAAAAGCACTGCAGTGGATGGTACTCTGACACACACTATCTGGAGAACCGGTGCATGCAGTGGAACAAGTCCAGCTGGATGTTGATGTCGCTGTTATATTCTTTGCGGGAGGAACAGGTTTTGATGAGATGCCCAGAGGGTGCAGCAGTCACTATAGCCTAGTAGTCTTCCAAGAATCTCAAAGGAGGTGCTCCTGATTTTGGGTTACAGCTGATGAAAACCCAAAAATCCTATCTCAAAAAATTAGCATATCATGAAAAGGTTCTCTAAACGATGCTATTAACCTAATCATCTGAATCAACTAATTAACTCTAAACACCTGCAAAAGATTCCTGAGGCTTTTAAAAACTCTCAGCCTGGTTCATTACTCAAAACCGGAATCATGGGTAAGACTGCCGACCTGACAGCTGTCCAGAAGGCCATCATTGACACCCTCAAGCGGGAGGGTAAGACACAGAAAGAAGATTGTGGAGAAGGACCGATTTCAGACCTTGGAGGACCTGCGGAAGCAGTGGACTGAATCTGGAGTAGAAACATCCAGAGCCACCATGTACAGGCGTGTGCAGGAAATGGGCTACAGGTGCCGCATTTCCCAGGTCAAGCCACTTTTGGGCTACAGAGAAGCAGCACTGGACTGTTGCTCAGTGGTCCAAAGTACTTTTTCGGATGAAAGCAAATTTTCATGTCATTCGGAAATCAAGGTGCCAGAGTCTGGAGGAAGACTGGGGAGAAGGAAATGCCAAAATGCCTGAAGTCCAGTGTCAAGTACCCACAGTCAGTGATGGTCTGGGGTGCCATGTCAGGTGCTGGTGTTGGTCCACTGTGTTTTATCAAGGGCAGGGTCAATGCAGCTAGCTATCAGGACATTTTAGAGCACTTCATGCTTCCATCCGTTGAAAAGCTTTATGGAGATGAAGATTTGGTTTTTCAGCACGAATTGACTGTGCTCAATTGGCCTGCTAACTCTCCTGACCTGAACCCCATAGAGAATCTGTGGGATATTGTGAAGAGAAAGTTGAGAGACGCAAGACCCAACACTCTGGATGAGCTTAAGGCCACTATCAAAGCATCCTGGGCCTCCATAACACCTCAGCAGTGCCACAGGCTGATCGCCTCCATGCCACGCCGCATTGAAGCAGTCATTTCTGCAAAAGGATTCCCCACCAAATATTGAGTGCATAACTGAACAAAATTATTTGAAGGTTGACTTTTTTTGTATTAAAAACACTTTTCTTTTATTGGTCGGATTAAATATGCAATTTTTTTTAGATTTGAGCTGTATGCCAAAATCATCAGTATTATTACAATAAAAGACCTGAAATATTTCAGTTGGTGTGCAATGAATCTAACATATATGAAAGTTTAAATTTTATCATTACATTATGGAAAAGTAATGAACTTTATCACAATATGCTAATTTTTTGAGAAGGACCTGTATTTAATATATTAAACATTCAAATACATAAGATACATGTATTTGCTGTACAATATATTTTTTCAGTCCTGCAAGTGTAACGACGGGACAGCCCCTCATATATTTGTTGCAGGGATTTATCAATTTCATACTGCAGCATTACCCAGGACAAGATCCTCCAGTTTTCGTTCATGACAGCGTAGGACAACATAGTACCTGATGCAAGCACAACCTTCTGGGCCAGCTTGCGGGTTTGGTCACCCCTTAAGACAGGTGTCGTCAAGTATATTTGGCCACGGGCCCAAAAAAAATTTGCCACTAGATGGCTGGCCAAAATATATTCAAGGGATAATTTAATAAATAAATAAAAATAACTCAAAACATAAAAGAGGATTAGAATAAGCCCATTATTGGCATGTTTGATTGCTCTTAACGAACTATGTTTTATTATTTCCACTTTCCATATTGTGAATTATAAATGTTTTTTAATTTACTTGTTACACATGGAACCTATTGTAATTCTTATTTGACATCACATAGCATACTTTTACGCTCAGAAGTATTCCTTGGCATCCTCATGTAGTAAACTGCATTTGTTTGCAATCGTTTGTGTTTTTGGCGGTAGGCTAAACCATTCTTACATCGAGTGCAGAGTGATGTTAACATTTAAGATAGCACTATCAAAGATCTAAAGAGGAAAGTTAACAGCGAAAACAGGGCATACAACAAAAACAGGGCATACAAAGAAGAATGGGAAGACTGTGCATGCATCCTACCTGGTTTTGTGAATGCAAAGCTGGTGTGTCTAATCTACAAAGAAGTTGTCACAAAGAATCAGACGGCACCACAAGAAGCATGGCACCTTTTTTGCTGGTTCTTGTCAAGAATTTTTGATAAAAAGGAAGCTGTATTTGAGTTGTTATTGTTCACATGTTGGTGCTGATGCCCTGCGATATAATCAAACGTTTCAATATTTCACTGTTCGTTTTGTCATCATACCAGACATTTCATGACGGCTCTTTTAGAGGCTTGTCTAGCGACCTATTCCAGAGACTCTTGAAGGTCTTTCAGAACTTTTCAAATTGAAAGCTCTAAAATTATCCCAAAGTAAAACATTGCTGCTAAAACATTACTGTATTTTTTGAAGGCAAAATCACTAAAGACAAAAATGATTGAATGTTGATATAAATTTGCTATGCCCACTCAAAGCGGGGCTTGAACTTGGGTCTTTTCTGCACAGGAGTCTGACGCTCTAACGATGAGGCTAAATGCTGCATAATTTTCCACTGGCCACTAGACGAAGTGAGCGTCTCTTGAAATAACGGGAGTTTACCTGCACAGTTCTCATTGACTCGCCTCTGTTACACTGACAGATATATTTCAGAACCAGCCACTATCAAAACAATCTGCCAGATTCGGCAGATACAGGTGCGCCACGGGCCAGATATTATCGCTGACGGGCCACTTTTGGCCTGCGGGCCGCCAGTTGCCGACCCCTGCCTTAAGACATGTCCAAATGTGCCTTGGAGGAGCAGATTGAATGTGTTCTCCTGCCTTTGGTACTCCTGAATGAGGCAGTCAACCAAGTAGTGAGGTGAGGTTTTTACTCTGCACCAGCTGAACACATCACTATACCCACAAAATGGAGCAGGAGTATTTGTTGCTCTTAGTGCCCCTGTGAGGGTCTGCTGACCATAAAGTCCACTGTCTCCATCCAACACATTCTTAACAGTGGACAGGTAAGCCAGGTATGGACTCTCATACCTGAGGTGGAGCGCTTCATTCAACTGATTGGCCATATTGTTGGGAGACATTGCTTACAATCTTGGCCTTCTTGTGAGTGAGAAAAGCTGGAAAAATGTTGCAGAACCGACTTGGCAGCATGTCCATCCATTGGGGTTTGTCTGCAAACCAGTACTTTTTACAGATTTTATAGCTGAGCCGAGAGGCCAGTATGTGGTACTGGCTGCTTGTAACAATAATGACACGGGGTCGTCCAACTCCTGATGAGACAATGTGGGGATTTGGACAGCTGTACAGGCATGGCAGAGTGTAGTTGTTGCGGACTCTTTCCATAATGGTGTGCTCTGGTTTCCAAATGAAGAATGGATGAAGTTGAAAGTATTTTGGTGATGGCAGCTCGTAGATAGCGACAATAATCTCAGGCTGACATGGGTAACGCCACAAGGAGATCATGGTCAGTGGATGTCTCACTGGTCTAGAGACTGGCCACAGTCCCAAGTCTTCCATTTCTGTTTTCATCCAGATTCTCTGCTGGTGGGAGCAGTTAAAAGCAGCATTACAGGTGAAAGGTCCCCAGTTCGCAACTGGGTAGAAACAAATTGGGTGTTTTTTAACTAAACATGCTAAAATGGATCTCCGGCAAGCGCATTTCAACACTACAAAGGCTTCAGTTTCAAGCTAGTTGAAGGCAATCGTGCTAAGGATCTCAAGACAGACTACCAAGCCCAATGAGCTCTTTCCTGTTGTTTGTGGAATTTACACAGACCAACACTTTGCTTGCAGGGCAGATTATGGGATGAACCTGTTTTGGAAAAAGGCAACTAAGCTCAACGTGATGTTTCTGTAGTGCAGTGGTTATCACGTTCGCTTTACATGTGAAAGGTCCTCAGTTCGAAACTGGGCAGAAACAAATTGAGTGTTTTTTAACTAAACATGCTGAAATGGATCTCCGGCAAGCGCATTTCCACACTACAAAGGCTTCAATTTCAAGCTAGTTGAAGGCAATCGTGCTAAGGATCTCAAGACAGACTACCAAGCCCAATGAACACTTTCCTGTTGCTTGTGGAATTTACACAGACCAACACTCTGCTTGCAGGGCAGATTATGGGATGAACCTGTCTTGGAAAAAGGCAATTAAGCTCGCCATGAGGTTTCTGTAGTGTAGTGGTTATCACGTTCGCCTAACACGCGAAAGGTCCTCGGTTCGAAACCGAGCAGAAACAGCGGTCAGCTTTTGACAGAAAGTATAGATTGTTTGCGACGCTAAGAGTATTTAGCTCTCTTTTACATTATACGTTTTTTAAAATGCGTGATTTGCAAGACTTCCTTATGCTACCTCAAGACAGGTTTCCATAGTGTAGTGGTTATCACGTTCGCCTCACACGCGAAAGGTCCCAAGTTCGAAACTGGGTGGAAACATCTTGAGTAATTTTTACTATATTTGCTGAAATGGCTCTCAGGTTAGTGGATTTCCATGCTACAAAGGCTCTAATTTCAAGCTATTTGAAGGCAATCATACTAAGGACCTCAAGTCAGACTACCATGATGAATTAGCTCTGTCCTGTTGTTTGTGAAATCTACACAGACTGAAACTCTGCTTGCAGTGCATGTTATTGGATGAACCTGTCTTGGAAAAAAACCACTCAACCCAAAGTGAAGTTTCTGTAGTGTAGTGGTTATCACGTTTGCCTAACACGCGAAATGTCCTCGGTTCGAAACAGAGCCCAACTTTTGACAGAAAGTATGAATTGTTTGCAACGCCAAGAGTATCTATCTCCCTTTTACATTATACACGTTTTAATTTGTGAGTCTGAAGATTTTCTTCTGCTTGCTGAAGACAGGTTTCCATAGTGTAGTGGTTATCATGTTCGCCTCACACGCGAAAGGTCCCCAGTTTGAAACTGGGTGGAAACAACTTGAGCAATTTTTACTATATGTGCTGAAATGGCTCTAAGGTAAGTGGATATCCAGCTACAAAGGCTAAAAGCTATTTGAAGGCAATCATACTAAGGATCTCAAGCCAGACTCCAATGGTGAATTATCTCTGTTCTGTTGTTTGTGGAATCTACACAGACTGACACTCTGCTTGCAGTGCAGATTATGGGATGAACCTGTCTTGGAAAAAGGCCACTAAACTCACTGTGAGGTTTCTGTAGTGTAGTGGTTATCACGTTCGCTTTCCACGCGAAAGGTCCCCAGTTCGAATCTGGGCAGAAACAAATTGAGTGTTTTTTAACTAAACATGCTGAAATGGATCTCCGGCAAGCGCATTTCCACACTACAAAGGCTTCAATTTCAAGCTAGTTGAAGGCAATCGTGCTAAGGATCTCAAGACAGACTACCAAGCCCAATGAGCACTTTCCTGTTGCTTGTGGAATTTACACAGACCAACACTCTGCTTGCAGGGCAGATTATGGGATGAACCTGTCTTGGAAAAAGGCAAATAAGCTCGGCATGAGGTTTCTGTAGTGTAGTGGTTATCACGTTCGCCCAACATGCGAAAGGTCCTCGGTTCGAAACCGAGCAGAAACAGCGGTCAGCTTTTGACAGAAAGTATAGATTGTTTGCGACGCTAAGAGTATTTAGCTCTCTTTTACATTATACGTTTTTTAAAATGCGTGATTCGCAAGACTTCCTTATGCTACCTCAAGACAGGTTTCCATAGTGTAGTGGTTATCACGTTCGCCTCACACGCGAAAGGTCCCCAGTTCGAAACTGGGTGGAAACATCTTGAGTAATTTTTACTATATGTGCTGAAATGGCTCTCAGGTTAGTGGATTTCCATGCTACAAAGGCTCTAATTTCAAGCTATTTGAAGGCAATCATACTAAGGACCTCAAGTCAGACTACCATGATGAATTAGTTCTGTCCTGTTGTTTATTGAATCTACACAGACTGACACTCTGCTTGCAGTGCATATTATTGGATGAACCTGTCTTGGAAAAAGACCACTCAACCCAAAGTCAAGTTTCTGTAGTGTAGTGGTTATCACGTTCGCCTAACACGCGAAAGGTCCTCGGTTCGAAAGCGAGTAGAAACAGCGCCCAACTTTTGACAGAAAGTATGAATTGTTTGCAACGCCAAGAGTATCTATCTCCCTTTTACATTATACACGTTTTAATTTGTGAGTCTGAAGATTTTCTTCTGCTTGCTGAAAACAGGTTTCCATAGTGTAGTGGTTATCACGTTCGCCTCACACGCGAAAGGTCCCCAGTTCGAAACTGGGTGGAAACAACTTGAGCAATTTTTACTATATGTGCTGAAATGGCTCTAAGGTAAGTGGATATCCAGCTACAAAGGCTAAAAGCTATTTGAAGGCAATCATACTAAGGATCTCAAGCCAGACTCCAATGGTGAATTATCTCTGTTCTGTTGTTTGTGGAATCTACACAGACTGACACTCTGCTTGCAGTGCAGATTATGGGATGAACCTGTCTTGGAAAAAGGCCACTAAACTCACTGTGAGGTTTCTGTAGTGTAGTGGTTATCACGTTCGCTTTCCACGCGAAAGGTCCCCAGTTCGAATCTGGGCAGAAACAAATTGAGTGTTTTTTAACTAAACATGCTGAAATGGATCTCCGGCAAGCGCATTTCCACACTACAAAGGCTTCAATTTCAAGCTAGTTGAAGGCAATCGTGCTAAGGATCTCAAGACAGACTACCAAGCCCAATGAGCACTTTCCTGTTGCTTGTGGAATTTACACAGACCAACACTCTGCTTGCAGGGCAGATTATGGGATGAACCTGTCTTGGAAAAAGGCAAATAAGCTCGGCATGAGGTTTCTGTAGTGTAGTGGTTATCACGTTCGCCCAACATGCGAAAGGTCCTCGGTTCGAAACCGAGCAGAAACAGCGGTCAGCTTTTGACAGAAAGTATAGATTGTTTGCGACGCTAAGAGTATTTAGCTCTCTTTTACATTATACGTTTTTTAAAATGCGTGATTCGCAAGACTTCCTTATGCTACCTCAAGACAGGTTTCCATAGTGTAGTGGTTATCACGTTCGCCTCACACGCGAAAGGTCCCCAGTTCGAAACTGGGTGGAAACATCTTGAGTAATTTTTACTATATGTGCTGAAATGGCTCTCAGGTTAGTGGATTTCCATGCTACAAAGGCTCTAATTTCAAGCTATTTGAAGGCAATCATACTAAGGACCTCAAGTCAGACTACCATGATGAATTAGTTCTGTCCTGTTGTTTATTGAATCTACACAGACTGACACTCTGCTTGCAGTGCATATTATTGGATGAACCTGTCTTGGAAAAAGACCACTCAACCCAAAGTCAAGTTTCTGTAGTGTAGTGGTTATCACGTTCGCCTAACACGCGAAAGGTCCTCGGTTCGAAAGCGAGTAGAAACAGCGCCCAACTTTTGACAGAAAGTATGAATTGTTTGCAACGCCAAGAGTATCTATCTCCCTTTTACATTATACACGTTTTAATTTGTGAGTCTGAAGATTTTCTTCTGCTTGCTGAAAACAGGTTTCCATAGTGTAGTGGTTATCACGTTCGCCTCACACGCGAAAGGTCCCCAGTTCGAAACTGGGTGGAAACAACTTGAGCAATTTTTACTATATGTGCTGAAATGGCTCTAAGGTAAGTGGATATCCAGCTACAAAGGCTAAAAGCTATTTGAAGGCAATCATACTAAGGATCTCAAGCCAGACTACAATGGTGAATTATCTCTGTTCTGTTGTTTGTGGAATCTACACAGACTGACACTCTGCTTGCGGTGCAGTTTATGGGATGAACCTGTCTTGGAAAAAGGCCACTAAACTCACTGTGAGGTTTCTGTAGTGTAGTGGTTATCACGTTCGCTTTACACGCGAAAGGTCCCCAGTTCGAATCTGGGCAGAAACAAATAGAGTGTTTTTTAACTAAACATGCTGAAATGGATCTCCGGCAAGCGCATTTCCACACTACAAAGGCTTCAATTTCAAGCTAGTTGAAGGCAATCGTGCTAAGGATCTCAAGACAGACTACCAAGCCCAATGAGCACTTTCCTGTTGCTTGTGGAATTTACACAGACCAACACTCTGCTTGCAGGGCAGATTATGGGATGAACCTGTCTTGGAAAAAGGCAAATAAGCTTGGCATGAGGTTTCTGTAGTGTAGTGGTTATCACGTTCGCCTAACACGCGAAAGGTCCTCGGTTCGAAACCGAGCAGAAACCGCGGTCAGCTTTTGACAGAAAGTATAGAATGTTTGCGACGCTAAGAGTATTTAGCGCTCTTTTACATTATACGTTTTTTAAAATGCGTGATTCGCAAGACTTCCTTATGCTACCTCAAGACAGGTTTCCATAGTGTAGTGGTTATCACGTTCGCCTCACACGCGAAAGGTCCCCAGTTCGAAACTGGGTGGAAACATCTTGAGTAATTTTTACTATATGTGCTGAAATGGCTCTCAGGTTAGTGGATTTCCATGCTACAAAGGCTCTAATTTCAAGCTATTTGAAGGCAATCATACTAAGGACCTCAAGTCAGACTACCATGATGAATTAGTTCTGTCCTGTTGTTTATTGAATCTACACAGACTGACACTCTGCTTGCAGTGCATATTATTGGATGAACCTGTCTTGGAAAAAGACCACTCAACCCAAAGTCAAGTTTCTGTAGTGTAGTGGTTATCACGTTCGCCTAACACGCGAAAGGTCCTCTGTTCGAAAGCGAGTAGAAACAGCGCCCAACTTTTGACAGAAAGTATGAATTGTTTGCAACGCCAAGAGTATCTATCTCCCTTTTACATTATACACGTTTTAATTTGTGAGTCTGAAGATTTTCTTCTGCTTGCTGAAAACAGGTTTCCATAGTGTAGTGGTTATCACGTTCGCCTCACACGCGAAAGGTCCCCAGTTCGAAACTGGGTGGAAACAACTTGAGCAATTTTTACTATATGTGCTGAAATGGCTCTAAGGTAAGTGGATATCCAGCTACAAAGGCTAAAAGCTATTTGAAGGCAATCATACTAAGGATCTCAAGCCAGACTCCAATGGTGAATTATCTCTGTTCTGTTGTTTGTGGAATCTACACAGACTGACACTCTGCTTGCGGTGCAGTTTATGGGATGAACCTGTCTTGGAAAAAGGCCACTAAACTCACTGTGAGGTTTCTGTAGTGTAGTGGTTATCACGTTCGCTTTACACGCGAAAGGTCCCCAATTCGAATCTGGGCAGAAACAAATAGAGTGTTTTTTAACTAAACATGCTGAAATGGATCTCCGGCAAGCGCATTTCCACACTACAAAGGCTTCAATTTCAAGCTAGTTGAAGGCAATCGTGCTAAGGATCTCAAGACAGACTACCAAGCCCAATGAGCACTTTCCTGTTGCTTGTGGAATTTACACAGACCAACACTCTGCTTGCAGGGCAGATTATGGGATGAACCTGTCTTGGAAAAAGGCAAATAAGCTTGGCTTGAGGTTTCTGTAGTGTAGTGGTTATCACGTTCGCCTAACGCGCGAAAGGTCCTCGGTTCGAAACCGAGCAGAAACAGCGGTCAGCTTTTGACAGAAAGTATAGATTGTTTGCGACGCTAAGAGTATTTAGCTCTCTTTTACATTATACGTTTTTTAAAATGCGTGATTCGCAAGACTTCCTTATGCTACTTCAAGACAGGTTTCCATAGTGTAGTGGTTATCACGTTCGCCTCACACGCGAAAGGTCCCCAGCTCGAAACTGGGTGGAAACAACTTGAGCAATTTTTACTATATGTGCTGAAATGGCTCTAAGGTAAGTGGATATCCAGCTACAAAGGCTAAAAGCTATTTGAAGGCAATCATACTAAGGATCTCAAGCCAGACTCCAATGGTGAATTATCTCTGTTCTGTTGTTTGTGGAATCTACACAGACTGACACTCTGCTTGCGGTGCAGATTATGGGATGAACCTGTCTTGGAAAAAGGCCACTAAACTCACTGTGAGGTTTCTGTAGTGTAGTGGTTATCACGTTCGCTTTACACGCGAAAGGTCCCCAGTTCGAAACTGGGCAGAAACAAATAGAGTGTTTTTTAACTAAACATGCTGAAATGGATCTCCGGCAAGCGCATTTCCACACTACAAAGGCTTCAATTTCAAGCTAGTTGAAGGCAATCGTGCTAAGGATCTCAAGACAGACTACCAAGCCCAATGAGCACTTTCCTGTTGCTTGTGGTATTTACACAGACCAACACTCTGCTTGCAGGACAGATTATGAGATGAACCTGTCTTGGAAAAAGGCAATTAAGCTCGGCATGAGGTTTCTGTAGTGTAGTGGTTATCACGTTCGCCTAACACGCGAAAGATCCTCGGTTCGAAACCGAGCAGAAACAGCGGTCAGCTTTTGACAGAAAGTATAGATTGTTTGCGACGCTAAGAGTATTTAGCTCTCTTTTACATTATACATTTTTTAAAATGCGTGATTCGCAAGACTTCCTTATGCTACCTCAAGACAGGTTTCCATAGTGTAGTGGTTATCACGTTCGCCTCACACGCGAAAGGTCCCCAGTTCGAAACTGGGTGGAAACATCTTGAGTAATTTTTACTATATGTGCTGAAATGGCTCTCAGGTTAGTGGATTTCCATGCTACAAAGGCTCTAATTTCAAGATATTTGAAGGCAATCATACTAAGGACCTCAAGTCAGACTACCATGATGAATTAGCTCTGTCCTGTTGTTTGTGGAATCTACACAGACTGACACTCTGCTTGCAGTGCATATTATTGGATGAACCTGTCTTGGAAAAAAACCACTCAATCCAAAGTGAAGTTTCTGTAGTGTAGTGGTTATCACGTTCGCCTAACGCGCGAAAGGTCCTCGGTTCGAAACCGAGTAGAAACAGCGCCCAACTTTTGACAGAAAGTATGAATTGTTTGCAACGCCAAGAGTATCTATCTCCCTTTTACATTATACACGTTTTAATTTGTGAGTCTGAAGATTTTCTTCTGCTTACTGAAAACAGGTTTCCATAGTGTAGTGGTTATCACGTTCCGCTCACACGCGAAAGGTCCCCAGTTCGAAACTGGGTGGAAACAACTAGAGCAATTTTTACTATATGTGCTGAAATGGCTCTAAGGTAAGTGGATATTCAGCTACAAAGGCTAAAAGCTATTTGAAGGCAATCATACTAAGGATCTCAAGCCAGACTCCAATGGTGAATTATCTCTGTTCTGTTGTTTGTGGAATCTACACAGACTGACACTCTGCTTGCGGTGCAGATTATGGGATGAACCTGTCTTGGAAAAAGGCCACTAAACTCACTGTGAGGTTTCTGTTGTGTAGTGGTTATCACGTTCGCTTTACACGCGAAAGGTCCCCATTTCGAAACTGGGCAGAAACAAATTGAGTGTTTTTTAACTAAACATGCTGAAATGGATCTCCGGCAAGCGCATTTCCACACTACAAAGGCTCCAATTTCAAGCTAGTTGAAGGCAATCGTGCTAAGGATCTCAAGACAGACTACCAAGCCCAATGAGCACTTTCCTGTGGCTTGTGGAATTTACACAGACCAACACTCTGATTGCAGGGCAGATTATTGGATGAACCTGTCTTGGAAAAAGACCACTCAACCCAAAGTGAAGTTTCTGTAGTGTAGTGGTTATCACGTTCGCCTAACACGCGAAAGGTCATCGGTTCGAAACCGAGCAGAAACAGCGACCAACTTTTGACAGAAAGTATGAATTGTTTGCAACGCCAAGAGTATCTATCTCCCTTTTACATTATACACATTTTAATTTGTGAGTCTGAAGATTTTCTTCTGTTTCCTGAAGACAGGTTTCCATAGTGTAGTGGTTATCACGTTCGGCTCACACGCGAAAGGTCCCCAGTTCGAAACTGGGTGGAAACAACTTGAGCAATTTTTACTATATGTGCTGAAATGGCTCTAAGGTAAGTGGATATCCAGCTACAAAGGCTAAAAGCTATTTGAAGGCAATCATACTAAGGATCTCAAGCCAGACTCCAATGGTGAATTATCTCTGTTCTGTTGTTTGTGGAATCTACACAGACTGACACTCTGCTTGCGGTGCAGATTATGGGATGAACCTGTCTTGGAAAAAGGCCACTAAACTCACTGTGAGGTTTCTGTTGTGTAGTGGTTATCACGTTCGCTTTACACGCGAAAGGTCCCCAGTTCGAAACTGGGCAGAAACAAATTGAGTGTTTTTTAACTAAACATGCTGAAATGGATCTCCGGCAAGCGCATTTCCACACTACAAAGGCTCCAATTTGAAGCTAGTTGAAGGCAATCGTGCTAAGGATCTCAAGACAGACTACCAAGCCCAATGAGCACTTTCCTGTGGCTTGTGGAATTTACACAGACCAACACTCTGATTGCAGGGCAGATTATTGGATGAACCTGTCTTGGAAAAAGACCACTCAACCCAAAGTGAAGTTTCTGTAGTGTAGTGGTTATCACGTTCGCCTAACACGCGAAAGGTCCTCGGTTCGAAACCGAGCAGAAACAGCGACCAACTTTTGACAGAAAGTATGAATTGTTTGCAACGCCAAGAGTATCTATCTCCCTTTTACATTATACACATTTTAATTTGTGAGTCTGAAGATTTTCTTCTGCTTCCTAAAGACAGGTTTCCATAGTGTAGTGGTTAGCACGTTCGGCTCACACGCGAAAGGTCCCCAGTTCGAAACTGGGTGGAAACAACTTGAGCAATTTTTACTTTATGTGCTGAAATGGCTCTAAGGTAAGTGGATATCCAGCTACAAAGGCTAAAAGCTATTTGAAGGCAATCATACTAAGGATCTCAAGCCAGACTCCAATGGTGAATTATCTCTGTTCTGTTGTTTGTGGAATCTACACAGACTGACACTCTGCTTGCGGTGCAGATTATGGGATGAACCTGTCTTGGAAAAAGGCCACTAAACTCACTGTGAGGTTTCTGTAGTGTAGTGGTTATCACGTTCGCTTTACACGCGAAAGGTCCCCAGTTCGAAACTGGGCAGAAACAAATTGAGTGTTTTTTAACTAAACATGCTGAAATGGATCTCCGGCAAGCGCATTTCCACACTACAAAGGCTCCAATTTCAAGCTAGTTGAAGGCAATCGTGCTAAGGATCTCAAGACAGACTACCAAGCCCAATTCGCACTTTCCTGTTGCTTGTGGAATTTACACAGACCAACACTCTGATTGCAGGGCAGATTATGGGATGAACCTGTCTTGGAAAAAGGCAATTAAGCTCACCATGAGGTTTCTGTAGTGTAGTGGTTATCACATTCGCCTAACACGCGAAAGGTCCTCGGTTCGAAACCGAGCAGAAACAGCGGTCAGCTTTTGACAGAAAGTATAGATTGTTTGCGACGCTAAGAGTATTTAGCTCTCTTTTACATTATACGTTTTTTAAAATTCGTGATTCGCAAGACTTCCTTATGCTACCTCAAGACAGGTTTCCATAGTGTAGTGGTTATCACGTTCGCCTCACACGCTAAAGGTCCCCAGTTCGAAACTGGGTGGAAACATCTTGAGTAATTTTTACTATATGTGCTGAAATGGCTCTCAGGTTAGGGGATTTCCATGCTACAAAGGCTATAATTTCAAGCTATTTGGAGGCAATCATACTAAGGACCTCAAGTCAGACTACCATGATGAATTAGCTCTGTCCTGTTGTTTGTGGAATCTACACAGACTGACACTCTGCTTGCAGTGCGTATTATTGGATGAACCTGTCTTGGAAAAAGACCACACAACCCAAAGTGAAGTTTCTGTAGTGTAGTGGTTATCACGTTCGCCTAACACGCGAAAGGTCCTCGGTTCGAAACCGAGCAGAAACAGCGATCAACTTTTGACAGAAAGTATGAATTGTTTGCAACGCCAAGAGTATCTATCTCCCTTTTACATTATACACATTTTAATTTGTGAGTCTGAAGATTTTCTTCTGCTTCCTGAAGACAGGTTTCCATAGTGTAGTGGTTATCACGTTCGCCTCACACGCGAAAGGTCCCCAGTTCAAAACTGGGTGGAAACAACTTGAGCAATTTTTACTATATGTGCTGAAATGGCTCTAAGGTAAGTGGATATCCAGCTACAAAGGCTAAAAGCTATTTGAAGGCAATCATACTAAGGATCTCAAGCCAGACTCCAATGGTGAATTATCTCTGTTCTGTTGTTTGTGGAATCTACACAGACTGACACTCTGCTTGCGGTGCAGATTATGGGATGAACCTGTCTTGGAAAAAGGCCACTAAACTCACTGTGAGGTTTCTGTAGTGTAGTGGTTATCACGTTCGCTTTACACGCGAAAGGTCCCCAGTTCGAAACTGGGCAGAAACAAATTGAGTGTTTTTTAACTAAACATGCTGAAATGGATCTCCGGCAAGCGCATTTCCACACTACAAAGGCTCCAATTTCAAGCTAGTTGAAGGCAATCGTGCTAAGGATCTCAAGACAGACTACCAAGCCCAATGAGCACTTTCCTGTTGCTTGTGGAATTTACACAGACCAACACTCTGATTGCAGGGCAGATTATGGGATGAACCTGTCTTGGAAAAAGGCAATTAAGCTCACCATGAGGATTCTGTAGTGTAGTGGTTATCACGTTCGCCTAACACGCGAAAGGTCCTCGGTTCGAAACCGAGCAGAAACAGCGGTCAGCTTTTGACAGAAAGTATAGATTGTTTGCGACGCTAAGAGTATTTAGCTCTCTTTTACAATATACGTTTTTTAAAATTCGTGATTCGCAAGACTTCCTTATGCTACCTCAAGACAGGTTTCCATAGTGTAGTGGTTATCACGTTCGCCTCACACGCGAAAGGTCCCCAGTTCCAAACTGGGTGGAAACATCTTGAGTAATTTTTACTATATGTGCTGAAATGGCTCACAGGTTAGTGGATTTCCATGCTACAAAGGCTATAATTTCAAGCATTTGGAGGCAATCATACTAAGGACCTCAAGTCAGACTACCATGATGAATTAGCTCTGTCCTGTTGTTTGTGGAATCTACACAGACCAACACTCTGATTGCAGGGCAGATTATTGGATGAACCTGTCTTGGAAAAAGACCACTCAACCCAAAGTGAAGTTTCTGTAGTGTAGTGGTTATCACGTTCGCCTTACACGCGAAAGGTCATCGGTTCGAAACCGAGCAGAAACAGCGACTAACTTTTGACAGAAAGTATGAATTGTTTGCAACGCCAAGAGTATCTATCTCCCTTTTACATTATACACATTTTAATTTGTGAGTCTGAAGATTTTCTTCTGCTTCCTAAAGACAGGTTTCCATAGTGTAGTGGTTATCACGTTCGCCTCACACGCGAAAGGTCCCCAGTTCGAAACTGGGTGGAAACAATTTGAGCAATTTTTACTATATGTGCTGAAATGGCTCTAAGGTAAGTGTTTATCCAGCTACAAAGGCTAAAAGCTATTTGAAGGCAATCATACTAAGGATCTCAAGCCAGACTCCAATGGTGAATTATCTCTGTTCTGTTGTTTGTGGAATCTACACAGACTGACACTCTGCTTGCGGTGCAGATTATGGGATGAACCTGTCTTGGAAAAAGGCCACTAAACTCACTGTGAGGTTTCTGTTGTGTAGTGGTTATCACGTTCGCTTTACACGCGAAAGGTCCCCAGTTCGAAACTGGGCAGAAACAAATTGAGTGTTTTTTAACTAAACATGCTGAAATGGATCTCCGGCAAGCGCATTTCCACACTACAAAGGCTCCAATTTCAAGCTAGTTGAAGGCAATCGTGCTAAGGATCTCAAGACAGACTACCAAGCCAAATGAGCACTTTCCTGTTGCTTGTGGAATTTACACAGACCAACACTCTGATTGCAGGGCAGATTATGGGATGAACCTGTCTTGGAAAAAGGCAATTAAGCTCACCATGAGGATTCTGTAGTGTAGTGGTTATCACGTTCGCCTAACACGCGAAAGGTCCTCGGTTCGAAACCGAGCAGAAACAGCGGTCAGCTTTTGACAGAAAGTATAGATTGTTTGCGACGCTAAGAGTATTTAGCTCTCTTTTACATTATACGTTTTTTAAAATTCGTGATTCGCAAGACTTCCTTATGCTACCTCAAGACAGGTTTCCATAGTGTAGTGGTTATCACGTTCGCCTCACACGCGAAAGGTCCCCAGTTCCAAACTGGGTGGAAACATCTTGAGTAATTTTTACTATATGTGCTGAAATGGCTCACAGGTTAGTGGATTTCCATGCTACAAAGGCTATAATTTCAAGCATTTGGAGGCAATCATACTAAGGACCTCAAGTCAGACTACCATGATGAATTAGCTCTGTCCTGTTGTTTGTGGAATCTACACAGACCAACACTCTGATTGCAGGGCAGATTATTGGATGAACCTGTCTTGGAAAAAGACCACTCAACCCAAAGTGAAGTTTCTGTAGTGTAGTGGTTATCACGTTCGCCTTACACGCGAAAGGTCATCGGTTCGAAACCGAGCAGAAACAGCGACTAACTTTTGACAGAAAGTATAAATTGTTTGCAACGCCAAGAGTATCTATCTCCCTTTTACATTATACACATTTTAATTTGTGAGTCTGAAGATTTTCTTCTGCTTCCTAAAGACAGGTTTCCATAGTGTAGTGGTTATCACGTTCGCCTCACACGCGAAAGGTCCCCAGTTCGAAACTGGGTGGAAACAACTTGAGCAATTTTTACTATATGTGCTGAAATGGCTCTAAGGTAAGTGGATATCCAGCTACAAAGGCTAAAAGCTATTTGAAGGCAATCATACTAAGGATCTCAAGCCAGACTCCAATGGTGAATTATCTCTGTTCTGTTGTTTGTGGAATCTACACAGACTGACACTCTGCTTGCGGTGCAGATTATGGGATGAACCTGTCTTGGAAAAAGGCCACTAAACTCACTGTGAGGTTTCTGTAGTGTAGTGGTTATCACGTTCGCTTTACACGCGAAAGGTCCCCAGTTCGAAACCGGGCAGAAACAAATTGAGTGTTTTTTAACTAAACATGCTGAAATGGCTCTCCGGCAAGCGCATTTCCACACTACAAAGGCTCAAATTTCAAGCTAGTTGAAGGCAATCGTGCTAAGGATCTCAAGACAGACTACCAAGCCCAATGAGCACTTTCCTGTTGCTTGTGGAATTTACACAGACCAACACTCTGATTGCAGGGCAGATTATGGGATGAACCTGTCTTGGAAAAAGGCAATTAAGCTCACCATGAGGTTTCTGTAGTGTAGTGGTTATCACGTTCGCCTAACACGCGAAAGGTCCTCGGTTCGAAACCGAGCAGAAACAGCGGTCAGCTTTTGACAGAAAGTATAGATTGTTTGCGACGCTAAGAGTATTTAGCTCTCTTTTACATTATACGTTTTTTAAAATTCTTGATTCGCAAGACTTCCTTATGCTACCTCAAGACAGGTTTCCATAGTGTAGTGGTTATCACGTTCGCCTCACACGCGAAAGGTCCCCAGTTCCAAACTGGGTGGAAACATCTTGAGTAATTTTTACTATATGTGCTGAAATGGCTCACAGGTTAGTGGATTTCCATGCTACAAAGGCTATAATTTCAAGCATTTGGAGGCAATCATACTAAGGACCTCAAGTCAGACTACCATGATGAATTAGCTCTGTCCTGTTGTTTGTGGAATCTACACAGACTGACACTCTGCTTGCAGTGCATATTATTGGATGAACCTGTCTTGGAAAAAGACCACTCAACCCAAAGTGAAGTTTCTGTAGTGTAGTGGTTATCACGTTCGCCTTACACGCGAAACGTCCTCGGTTCGAAACCGAGCAGAAACAGCAACCAACTTTTGACAGAAAGTATGAATTGTTTGCAACGCCAAGAGTATCTATCTCCCTTTTACATTATACACATTTTAATTTGTGAGTCTGAAGATTTTCTTCTGCTTCCTGAAGACAGGTTTCCATAGTGTAGTGGTTATCACGTTCGGCTCACACGCGAAAGGTCCCCAGTTCGAAACTGGGTGGAAACAACTTGAGCAATTTTTACTATATCTGCTGAAATGGCTCTAAGGTAAGTGGATATCCAGCTACAAAGGCTAAAAGCTATTTGAAGGCAATCACACTAAGGATCTCAAGCCAGACTCCAATGGTGAATTATCTCTGTTCTGTTGTTTGTGGAATCTACACAGACTGACACTCTGCTTGCGGTGCAGATTATGGGATGAACCTGTCTTGGAAAAAGGCCACTAAACTCACTGTGAGGTTTCTGTTGTGTAGTGGTTATCACGTTCGCTTTACACGCGAAAGGTCCCCAGTTCGAAACTGGGCAGAAACAAATTGAGTGTTTTTTAACTAAACATGCTGAAATGGATCTCCGGCAAGCGCATTTCCACACTACAAAGGCTCCAATTTCAAGCTAGTTGAAGGCAATCGTGCTAAGGATCTCAAGACAGACTACCAAGCCCAATGAGCACTTTCCTGTTGCTTGTGGAATTTACACAGACCAACACTCTGATTGCAGGGCAGATTATTGGATGAACCTGTCTTGGAAAAAGACCACTCAACCCAAAGTGAAGTTTCTGTAGTGTAGTGGTTATCACGTTCGCCTAACACGCGAAAGGTCCTCGGTTCGAAACCGAGCAGAAACAGCGACCAACTTTTGACAGAAAGTATGAATTGTTTGCAACGCCAAGAGTATCTATCTCCCTTTTACATTATACACATTTTAATTTGTGAGTCTGAAGATTTTCTTCTGCTTCCTGAAGACAGGTTTCCATAGTGTAGTGGTTATCACGTTCGCCTCACACGCGAAAGGTCCCCAGTTCGAAACTGGGTGGAAACAACTTGAGCACTTTTTACTATATGTGCTGAAATGGCTCTAAGGTAAGTGGATATCCAGCTACAAAGGCTAAAAGCTATTTGAAGGCAATCATACTAAGGATCTCAAGCCAGACTCCAATGGTGAATTATCTCTGTTCTGTTGTTTGTGGAATCTACACAGACTGACACTCTGCTTGCGGTGCAGATTATGGGATGAACCTGTCTTGGAAAAAGGCCACTAAACTCACTGTGAGGTTTCTGTAGTGTAGTGGTTATCACGTTCGCTTTACACGCGAAAGGTCCCCAGTTCGAAACTGGGCAGAAACAAATTGAGTGTTTTTTAACTAAACATGCTGAAATGAATCTCCGGCAAGCGCATTTCCACACTACAAAGGCTCCAATTTCAAGCTAGTTGAAGGCAATCGTGCTAAGGATCTCAAGACAGACTACCAAGCCCAATGAGCACTTTCCTGTTGCTTGTGGAATTTACACAGACCAACACTCTGATTGCAGGGCAGATTATGGGATGAACCTGTCTTGGAAAAAGGCAAATAAGCTCACCATGAGGTTTCTGTAGTGTAGTGGTTATCACGTTCGCCTAACACGCGAAAGGTCCTCTGTTCGAAACCGAGCAGAAACAGCGGTCAGCTTTTGACAGAAAGTATAGATTGTTTGCGACGCTAAGAGTATTTAGCTCTCTTTTACATTATACGTTTTTTAAAATTCTTGATTCGCAAGACTTCCTTATGCTACCTCAAGACAGGTTTCCATAGTGTAGTGGTTATCACGTTCGCCTCACACGCGAAAGGTCCCCAGTTCCAAACTGGGTGGAAACATCTTGAGTAATTTTTACTATATGTGCTGAAATGGCTCACAGGTTAGTGGATTTCCATGCTACAAAGGCTATAATTTCAAGCATTTGGAGGCAATCATACTAAGGACCTCAAGTCAGACTACCATGATGAATTAGCTCTGTCCTGTTGTTTGTGGAATCTACACAGACTGACACTCTGCTTGCAGTGCATATTATTGGATGAACCTGTCTTGGAAAAAGACCACTCAACCCAAAGTGAAGTTTCTGTAGTGTAGTGGTTATCACGTTCGCCCTACACGCGAAAGGTCCTCGGTTCGAAACCGAGCAGAAACAGCGACCAACTTTTGACAGAAAGTATGAATTGTTTGCAACGCCAAGAGTATCTATCTCCCTTTTACATTATACACATTTTAATTTGTGAGTCTGAAGATTTTCTTCTGCTTCCTAAAGACAGGTTTCCATAGTGTAGTGGTTATCACGTTCGCCTCACACGCGAAAGGTCCCCAGTTCGAAACTGGGTGGAAACAACTTGAGCAATTTTTACTATATGTGCTGAAATGGCTCTAAGGTAAGTGGATATCCAGCTACAAAGGCTAAAAGCTATTTGAAGGCAATCATACTAAGGATCTCAAGCCAGACTCCAATGGTGAATTATCTCTGTTCTGTTGTTTGTGGAATCTACACAGACTGACACTCTGCTTGCGGTGCAGATTATGGGATGAACCTGTCTTGGAAAAAGGCCACTAAACTCACTGTGAGGTTTCTGTAGTGTAGTGGTTATCACGTTCGCTTTACACGCGAAAGGTCCCCAGTTCGAAACTGGGCAGAAACAAATTGAGTGTTTTTTAACTAAACATGCTGAAATGGCTCTCCGGCAAGCGCATTTCCACACTACAAAGGCTCCAATTTCAAGCTAGTTGAAGGCAATCGTGCTAAGGATCTCAAGACAGACTACCAAGCCCAATGAGCACTTTCCTGTTGCTTGTGGAATTTACACAGACGAACACTCTGATTGCAGGGCAGATTATGGGATGAACCTGTCTTGGAAAAAGGCAATTAAGCTCACCATGAGGTTTCTGTAGTGTAGTGGTTATCACGTTCGCCTAACACGCGAAAGGTCCTCTGTTCGAAACCGAGCAGAAACAGCGGTCAGCTTTTGACAGAAAGTATAGATTGTTTGCGACGCTAAGAGTATTTAGCTCTCTTTTACATTATACGTTTTTTAAAATTCTTGATTCGCAAGACTTCCTTATGCTACCTCAAGACAGGTTTCCATAGTGTAGTGGTTATCACGTTCGCCTCACACGCGAAAGGTCCCCAGTTCCAAACTGGTTGGAAACATCTTGAGTAATTTTTACTATATGTGCTGAAATGGCTCACAGGTTAGTGGATTTCCATGCTACAAAGGCTATAATTTCAAGCATTTGGAGGCAATCATACTAAGGACCTCAAGTCAGACTACCATGATGAATTAGCTCTGTCCTGTTGTTTGTGGAATCTACACAGACTGACACTCTGCTTGCAGTGCATATTATTGGATGAACCTGTCTTGGAAAAAGACCACTCAACCCAAAGTGAAGTTTCTGTAGTGTAGTGGTTATCACGTTCGCCTTACACGCGAAAGGTCATCGGTTCGAAACCGAGCAGAAACAGCGACTAACTTTTGACAGAAAGTATAAATTGTTTGCAACGCCAAGAGTATCTATCTCCCTTTTACATTATACACATTTTAATTTGTGAGTCTGAAGATTTTCTTCTGCTTCCTAAAGACAGGTTTCCATAGTGTAGTGGTTATCACGTTCGCCTCACACGCGAAAGGTCCCCAGTTCGAAACTGGGTGGAAACAACTTGAGCAATTTTTACTATATGTGCTGAAATGGCTCTAAGGTAAGTGGATATCCAGCTACAAAGGCTAAAAGCTATTTGAAGGCAATCATACTAAGGATCTCAAGCCAGACTCCAATGGTGAATTATCTCTGTTCTGTTGTTTGTGGAATCTACACAGACTGACACTCTGCTTGCGGTGCAGATTATGGGATGAACCTGTCTTGGAAAAAGGCCACTAAACTCACTGTGAGGTTTCTGTAGTGTAGTGGTTATCACGTTCGCTTTACACGCGAAAGGTCCCCAGTTCGAAACCGGGCAGAAACAAATTGAGTGTTTTTTAACTAAACATGCTGAAATGGCTCTCCGGCAAGCGCATTTCCACACTACAAAGGCTCAAATTTCAAGCTAGTTGAAGGCAATCGTGCTAAGGATCTCAAGACAGACTACCAAGCCCAATGAGCACTTTCCTGTTGCTTGTGGAATTTACACAGACCAACACTCTGATTGCAGGGCAGATTATGGGATGAACCTGTCTTGGAAAAAGGCAATTAAGCTCACCATGAGGTTTCTGTAGTGTAGTGGTTATCACGTTCGCCTAACACGCGAAAGGTCCTCGGTTCGAAACCGAGCAGAAACAGCGGTCAGCTTTTGACAGAAAGTATAGATTGTTTGCGACGCTAAGAGTATTTAGCTCTCTTTTACATTATACGTTTTTTAAAATTCTTGATTCGCAAGACTTCCTTATGCTACCTCAAGACAGGTTTCCATAGTGTAGTGGTTATCACGTTCGCCTCACACGCGAAAGGTCCCCAGTTCCAAACTGGGTGGAAACATCTTGAGTAATTTTTACTATATGTGCTGAAATGGCTCACAGGTTAGTGGATTTCCATGCTACAAAGGCTATAATTTCAAGCATTTGGAGGCAATCATACTAAGGACCTCAAGTCAGACTACCATGATGAATTAGCTCTGTCCTGTTGTTTGTGGAATCTACACAGACTGACACTCTGCTTGCAGTGCATATTATTGGATGAACCTGTCTTGGAAAAAGACCACTCAACCCAAAGTGAAGTTTCTGTAGTGTAGTGGTTATCACGTTCGCCTTACACGCGAAACGTCCTCGGTTCGAAACCGAGCAGAAACAGCAACCAACTTTTGACAGAAAGTATGAATTGTTTGCAACGCCAAGAGTATCTATCTCCCTTTTACATTATACACATTTTAATTTGTGAGTCTGAAGATTTTCTTCTGCTTCCTGAAGACAGGTTTCCATAGTGTAGTGGTTATCACGTTCGGCTCACACGCGAAAGGTCCCCAGTTCGAAACTGGGTGGAAACAACTTGAGCAATTTTTACTATATCTGCTGAAATGGCTCTAAGGTAAGTGGATATCCAGCTACAAAGGCTAAAAGCTATTTGAAGGCAATCACACTAAGGATCTCAAGCCAGACTCCAATGGTGAATTATCTCTGTTCTGTTGTTTGTGGAATCTACACAGACTGACACTCTGCTTGCGGTGCAGATTATGGGATGAACCTGTCTTGGAAAAAGGCCACTAAACTCACTGTGAGGTTTCTGTTGTGTAGTGGTTATCACGTTCGCTTTACACGCGAAAGGTCCCCAGTTCGAAACTGGGCAGAAACAAATTGAGTGTTTTTTAACTAAACATGCTGAAATGGATCTCCGGCAAGCGCATTTCCACACTACAAAGGCTCCAATTTCAAGCTAGTTGAAGGCAATCGTGCTAAGGATCTCAAGACAGACTACCAAGCCCAATGAGCACTTTCCTGTTGCTTGTGGAATTTACACAGACCAACACTCTGATTGCAGGGCAGATTATTGGATGAACCTGTCTTGGAAAAAGACCACTCAACCCAAAGTGAAGTTTCTGTAGTGTAGTGGTTATCACGTTCGCCTAACACGCGAAAGGTCCTCGGTTCGAAACCGAGCAGAAACAGCGACCAACTTTTGACAGAAAGTATGAATTGTTTGCAACGCCAAGAGTATCTATCTCCCTTTTACATTATACACATTTTAATTTGTGAGTCTGAAGATTTTCTTCTGCTTCCTGAAGACAGGTTTCCATAGTGTAGTGGTTATCACGTTCGCCTCACACGCGAAAGGTCCCCAGTTCGAAACTGGGTGGAAACAACTTGAGCACTTTTTACTATATGTGCTGAAATGGCTCTAAGGTAAGTGGATATCCAGCTACAAAGGCTAAAAGCTATTTGAAGGCAATCATACTAAGGATCTCAAGCCAGACTCCAATGGTGAATTATCTCTGTTCTGTTGTTTGTGGAATCTACACAGACTGACACTCTGCTTGCGGTGCAGATTATGGGATGAACCTGTCTTGGAAAAAGGCCACTAAACTCACTGTGAGGTTTCTGTAGTGTAGTGGTTATCACGTTCGCTTTACACGCGAAAGGTCCCCAGTTCGAAACTGGGCAGAAACAAATTGAGTGTTTTTTAACTAAACATGCTGAAATGAATCTCCGGCAAGCGCATTTCCACACTACAAAGGCTCCAATTTCAAGCTAGTTGAAGGCAATCGTGCTAAGGATCTCAAGACAGACTACCAAGCCCAATGAGCACTTTCCTGTTGCTTGTGGAATTTACACAGACCAACACTCTGATTGCAGGGCAGATTATGGGATGAACCTGTCTTGGAAAAAGGCAAATAAGCTCACCATGAGGTTTCTGTAGTGTAGTGGTTATCACGTTCGCCTAACACGCGAAAGGTCCTCTGTTCGAAACCGAGCAGAAACAGCGGTCAGCTTTTGACAGAAAGTATAGATTGTTTGCGACGCTAAGAGTATTTAGCTCTCTTTTACATTATACGTTTTTTAAAATTCTTGATTCGCAAGACTTCCTTATGCTACCTCAAGACAGGTTTCCATAGTGTAGTGGTTATCACGTTCGCCTCACACGCGAAAGGTCCCCAGTTCCAAACTGGGTGGAAACATCTTGAGTAATTTTTACTATATGTGCTGAAATGGCTCACAGGTTAGTGGATTTCCATGCTACAAAGGCTATAATTTCAAGCATTTGGAGGCAATCATACTAAGGACCTCAAGTCAGACTACCATGATGAATTAGCTCTGTCCTGTTGTTTGTGGAATCTACACAGACTGACACTCTGCTTGCAGTGCATATTATTGGATGAACCTGTCTTGGAAAAAGACCACTCAACCCAAAGTGAAGTTTCTGTAGTGTAGTGGTTATCACGTTCGCCCTACACGCGAAAGGTCCTCGGTTCGAAACCGAGCAGAAACAGCGACCAACTTTTGACAGAAAGTATGAATTGTTTGCAACGCCAAGAGTATCTATCTCCCTTTTACATTATACACATTTTAATTTGTGAGTCTGAAGATTTTCTTCTGCTTCCTAAAGACAGGTTTCCATAGTGTAGTGGTTATCACGTTCGCCTCACACGCGAAAGGTCCCCAGTTCGAAACTGGGTGGAAACAACTTGAGCAATTTTTACTATATGTGCTGAAATGGCTCTAAGGTAAGTGGATATCCAGCTACAAAGGCTAAAAGCTATTTGAAGGCAATCATACTAAGGATCTCAAGCCAGACTCCAATGGTGAATTATCTCTGTTCTGTTGTTTGTGGAATCTACACAGACTGACACTCTGCTTGCGGTGCAGATTATGGGATGAACCTGTCTTGGAAAAAGGCCACTAAACTCACTGTGAGGTTTCTGTAGTGTAGTGGTTATCACGTTCGCTTTACACGCGAAAGGTCCCCAGTTCGAAACTGGGCAGAAACAAATTGAGTGTTTTTTAACTAAACATGCTGAAATGGCTCTCCGGCAAGCGCATTTCCACACTACAAAGGCTCCAATTTCAAGCTAGTTGAAGGCAATCGTGCTAAGGATCTCAAGACAGACTACCAAGCCCAATGAGCACTTTCCTGTTGCTTGTGGAATTTACACAGACGAACACTCTGATTGCAGGGCAGATTATGGGATGAACCTGTCTTGGAAAAAGGCAATTAAGCTCACCATGAGGTTTCTGTAGTGTAGTGGTTATCACGTTCGCCTAACACGCGAAAGGTCCTCTGTTCGAAACCGAGCAGAAACAGCGGTCAGCTTTTGACAGAAAGTATAGATTGTTTGCGACGCTAAGAGTATTTAGCTCTCTTTTACATTATACGTTTTTTAAAATTCTTGATTCGCAAGACTTCCTTATGCTACCTCAAGACAGGTTTCCATAGTGTAGTGGTTATCACGTTCGCCTCACACGCGAAAGGTCCCCAGTTCCAAACTGGTTGGAAACATCTTGAGTAATTTTTACTATATGTGCTGAAATGGCTCACAGGTTAGTGGATTTCCATGCTACAAAGGCTATAATTTCAAGCATTTGGAGGCAATCATACTAAGGACCTCAAGTCAGACTACCATGATGAATTAGCTCTGTCCTGTTGTTTGTGGAATCTACACAGACTGACACTCTGCTTGCAGTGCATATTATTGGATGAACCTGTCTTGGAAAAAGACCACTCAACCCAAAGTGAAGTTTCTGTAGTGTAGTGGTTATCACGTTCGCCTTACACGCTAAACGTCCTCGGTTCGAAACCGAGCAGAAACAGCAACCAACTTTTGACAGAAAGTATGAATTGTTTGCAACGCCAAGAGTATCTATCTCCCTTTTACATTATACACATTTTAATTTGTGAGTCTGAAGATTTTCTTCTGCTTCCTGAAGACAGGTTTCCATAGTGTAGTGGTTATCACGTTCGGCTCACACGCGAAAGGTCCCCAGTTCGAAACTGGGTGGAAACAACTTGAGCAATTTTTACTATATCTGCTGAAATGGCTCTAAGGTAAGTGGATATCCAGCTACAAAGGCTAAAAGCTATTTGAAGGCAATCACACTAAGGATCTCAAGCCAGACTCCAATGGTGAATTATCTCTGTTCTGTTGTTTGTGGAATCTACACAGACTGACACTCTGCTTGCGGTGCAGATTATGGGATGAACCTGTCTTGGAAAAAGGCCACTAAACTCACTGTGAGGTTTCTGTTGTGTAGTGGTTATCACGTTCGCTTTACACGCGAAAGGTCCCCAGTTCGAAACTGGGCAGAAACAAATTGAGTGTTTTTTAACTAAACATGCTGAAATGGATCTCCGGCAAGCGCATTTCCACACTACAAAGGCTCCAATTTCAAGCTAGTTGAAGGCAATCGTGCTAAGGATCTCAAGACAGACTACCAAGCCCAATGAGCACTTTCCTGTTGCTTGTGGAATTTACACAGACCAACACTCTGATTGCAGGGCAGATTATTGGATGAACCTGTCTTGGAAAAAGACCACTCAACCCAAAGTGAAGTTTCTGTAGTGTAGTGGTTATCACGTTCGCCTAACACGCGAAAGGTCCTCGGTTCGAAACCGAGCAGAAACAGCGACCAACTTTTGACAGAAAGTATGAATTGTTTGCAACGCCAAGAGTATCTATCTCCCTTTTACATTATACACATTTTAATTTGTGAGTCTGAAGATTTTCTTCTGCTTCCTGAAGACAGGTTTCCATAGTGTAGTGGTTATCACGTTCGCCTCACACGCGAAAGGTCCCCAGTTCGAAACTGGGTGGAAACAACTTGAGCAATTTTTACTATATGTGCTGAAATGGCTCTAAGGTAAGTGGATATCCAGCTACAAAGGCTAAAAGCTATTTGAAGGCAATCATACTAAGGATCTCAAGCCAGACTCCAATGGTGAATTATCTCTGTTCTGTTGTTTGTGGAATCTACACAGACTGACACTCTGCTTGCGGTGCAGATTATGGGATGAACCTGTCTTGGAAAAAGGCCACTAAACTCACTGTGAGGTTTCTGTAGTGTAGTGGTTATCACGTTCGCTTTACACGCGAAAGGTCCCCAGTTCGAAACTGGGCAGAAACAAATTGAGTGTTTTTTAACTAAACATGCTGAAATGAATCTCCGGCAAGCGCATTTCCACACTACAAAGGCTCCAATTTCAAGCTAGTTGAAGGCAATCGTGCTAAGGATCTCAAGACAGACTACCAAGCCCAATGAGCACTTTCCTGTTGCTTGTGGAATTTACACAGACCAACACTCTGATTGCAGGGCAGATTATGGGATGAACCTGTCTTGGAAAAAGGCAATTAAGCTCACCATGAGGTTTCTGTAGTGTAGTGGTTATCACGTTCGCCTAACACGCGAAAGGTCCTCTGTTCGAAACCGAGCAGAAACAGCGGTCAGCTTTTGACAGAAAGTATAGATTGTTTGCGACGCTAAGAGTATTTAGCTCTCTTTTACATTATACGTTTTTTAAAATTCTTGATTCGCAAGACTTCCTTATGCTACCTCAAGACAGGTTTCCATAGTGTAGTGGTTATCACGTTCGCCTCACACGCGAAAGGTCCCCAGTTCCAAACTGGGTGGAAACATCTTGAGTAATTTTTACTATATGTGCTGAAATGGCTCACAGGTTAGTGGATTTCCATGCTACAAAGGCTATAATTTCAAGCATTTGGAGGCAATCATACTAAGGACCTCAAGTCAGACTACCATGATGAATTAGCTCTGTCCTGTTGTTTGTGGAATCTACACAGACTGACACTCTGCTTGCAGTGCATATTATTGGATGAACCTGTCTTGGAAAAAGACCACTCAACCCAAAGTGAAGTTTCTGTAGTGTAGTGGTTATCACGTTCGCCCTACACGCGAAAGGTCCTCGGTTCGAAACCGAGCAGAAACAGCGACCAACTTTTGACAGAAAGTATGAATTGTTTGCAACGCCAAGAGTATCTATCTCCCTTTTACATTATACACATTTTAATTTGTGAGTCTGAAGATTTTCTTCTGCTTCCTAAAGACAGGTTTCCATAGTGTAGTGGTTATCACGTTCGCCTCACACGCGAAAGGTCCCCAGTTCGAAACTGGGTGGAAACAACTTGAGCAATTTTTACTATATGTGCTGAAATGGCTCTAAGGTAAGTGGATATCCAGCTACAAAGGCTAAAAGCTATTTGAAGGCAATCATACTAAGGATCTCAAGCCAGACTCCAATGGTGAATTATCTCTGTTCTGTTGTTTGTGGAATCTACACAGACTGACACTCTGCTTGCGGTGCAGATTATGGGATGAACCTGTCTTGGAAAAAGGCCACTAAACTCACTGTGAGGTTTCTGTAGTGTAGTGGTTATCACGTTCGCTTTACACGCGAAAGGTCCCCAGTTCGAAACTGGGCAGAAACAAATTGAGTGTTTTTTAACTAAACATGCTGAAATGGCTCTCCGGCAAGCGCATTTCCACACTACAAAGGCTCCAATTTCAAGCTAGTTGAAGGCAATCGTGCTAAGGATCTCAAGACAGACTACCAAGCCCAATGAGCACTTTCCTGTTGCTTGTGGAATTTACACAGACGAACACTCTGATTGCAGGGCAGATTATGGGATGAACCTGTCTTGGAAAAAGGCAATTAAGCTCACCATGAGGTTTCTGTAGTGTAGTGGTTATCACGTTCGCCTAACACGCGAAAGGTCCTCTGTTCGAAACCGAGCAGAAACAGCGGTCAGCTTTTGACAGAAAGTATAGATTGTTTGCGACGCTAAGAGTATTTAGCTCTCTTTTACATTATACGTTTTTTAAAATTCTTGATTCGCAAGACTTCCTTATGCTACCTCAAGACAGGTTTCCATAGTGTAGTGGTTATCACGTTCGCCTCACACGCGAAAGGTCCCCAGTTCCAAACTGGGTGGAAACATCTTGAGTAATTTTTACTATATGTGCTGAAATGGCTCACAGGTTAGTGGATTTCCATGCTACAAAGGCTATAATTTCAAGCATTTGGAGGCAATCATACTAAGGACCTCAAGTCAGACTACCATGATGAATTAGCTCTGTCCTGTTGTTTGTGGAATCTACACAGACTGACACTCTGCTTGCAGTGCATATTATTGGATGAACCTGTCTTGGAAAAAGACCACTCAACCCAAAGTGAAGTTTCTGTAGTGTAGTGGTTATCACGTTCGCCTTACACGCGAAAGGTCCTCGGTTCGAAACCGAGCAGAAACAGCGACCAACTTTTGACAGAAAGTATGAATTGTTTGCAACGCCAAGAGTATCTATCTCCCTTTTACATTATACACATTTTAATTTGTGAGTCTGAAGATTTTCTTCTGCTTCCTGAAGACAGGTTTCCATAGTGTAGTGGTTATCACGTTCGGCTCACACGCGAAAGGTCCCCAGTTCGAAACTGGGTGGAAACAACTTGAGCAATTTTTACCATATGTGCTGAAATGGCTCTAAGGTAAGTGGATATCCAGCTACAAAGGCTAAAAGCTATTTGAAGGCAATCATACTAAGGATCTCAAGCCAGACTCCAATGGTGAATTATCTCTGTTCTGTTGTTTGTGGAATCTACACAGACTGACACTCTGCTTGCGGTGCAGATTATGGGATGAACCTGTCTTGGAAAAAGGCCACTAAACTCACTGTGAGGTTTCTGTTGTGTAGTGGTTATCACGTTCGCTTTACACGCGAAAGGTCCCCAGTTCGAAACTGGGCAGAAACAAATTGAGTGTTTTTTAACTAAACATGCTGAAATGGATCTCCGGCAAGCGCATTTCCACACTACAAAGGCTCCAATTTCAAGCTAGTTGAAGGCAATCGTGCTAAGGATCTCAAGACAGACTACCAAGCCCAATGAGCACTTTCCTGTGGCTTGTGGAATTTACACAGACCAACACTCTGATTGCAGGGCAGATTATTGGATGAACCTGTCTTGGAAAAAGACCACTCAACCCAAAGTGAAGTTTCTGTAGTGTAGTGGTTATCACGTTCGCCTAACACGCGAAAGGTCCTCGGTTCGAAACCGAGCAGAAACAGCGACCAACTTTTGACAGAAAGTATGAATTGTTTGCAACGCCAAGAGTATCTATCTCCCTTTTACATTATACACATTTTAATTTGTGAGTCTGAAGATTTTCTTCTGCTTCCTAAAGACAGGTTTCCATAGTGTAGTGGTTATCACGTTCGCCTCACACGCGAAAGGTCCCCAGTTCGAAACTGGGTGGAAACATCTTGAGTAATTTTTACTATATGTGCTGAAATGGCTCTAAGGTAAGTGGATATCCATGCTACAAAGGCTATAATTTCAAGCTATTTGGAGGCAATCATACTAAGGACCTCAAGTCAGACTACCATGATGAATTAGCTCTGTCCTGTTGTTTGTGGAATCTACACAGACTGACACTCTGCTTGCAGTGCATATTATTGGATGAACCTGTCTTGGAAAAAGACCACTCAACCCAAAGTGAAGTTTCTGTAGTGTAGTGGTTATCACGTTCGCCTAACACGCGAAAGGTCCTCGGTTCGAAACCGAGCAGAAACAGCGACCAACTTTTGACAGAAAGTATGAATTGTTTGCAACGCCAAGAGTATCTATCTCCCTTTTACATTATACACATTTTAATTTGTGAGTCTGAAGATTTTCTTCTGCTTCCTGAAGACAGGTTTCCATAGTGTAGTGGTTATCACGTTCGCTTTACACGCGAAAGGTCCCCAGTTCGAAACTGGGCAGAAACAAATTGAGTGTTTTTTAACTAAACATGCTGAAATGGATCTCCGGCAAGCGCATTTCCACACTACAAAGGCTCCAATTTAGAGCTTGTTGAAGGCAATCGTGCTAAGGATCTCAAGACAGACTACCAAGCCCAATGAGCACTTTCCTGTTGCTTGTGGAATTTACACAGACCAACACTCTGATTGCAGGGCAGATTATGGGATGAACCTGTCTTGGAAAAAGGCAATTAAGCTCACCATGAGGTTTCTGTAGTGTAGTGGTTATCACGTTCGCCTAACACGCGAAAGGTCCTCGGTTCGAAACCGAGCAGAAACAGCGGTCAGCTTTTGACAGAATGTATAGATTGTTTGCGACGCTAAGAGTATTTAGCTCTCTTTTACATTATACGTTTTTTAAAATTCGTGATTCGCAAGACTTCCTTATGCTACCTCAAGACAGGTTTCCATAGTGTAGTGGTTATCACGTTCGCCTCACACGCGAAAGGTCCCCAGTTCGAAACTGGGTGGAAACATCTTGAGTAATTTTTACTATATGTGCTGAAATGGCTCTCAGGTTAGTGGATTTCCATGCTACAAAGGCTGTAATTTCAAGCTATTTGGAGGCAATCATACTAAGGACCTCAAGTCAGACTACCATGATGAATTAGCTCTGTCCTGTTGTTTGTGGAATCTACACAGACTGACACTCTGCTTGCAGTGCATATTATTGGATGAACCTGTCTTGGAAAAAGACCACTCAACCTAAAGTGAAGTTTCTGTAGTGTAGTGGTTATCACGTTCGCCTAACACGCGAAAGGTCCTCGGTTCGAAACCGAGCAGAAACAGCGACCAACTTTTGACAGAAAGTATGAATTGTTTGCAACGCCAAGAGTATCTATCTCCCTTTTACATTATACACATTTTAATTTGTGAGTCTGAAGATTTTCTTCTGCTACCTCAAGACAGGTTTCCATAGTGTAGTGGTTATCACGTTCGCCTCACACGCGAAAGGTCCCCAGTTCGAAACTGGGTGGAAACATCTTGAGTAATTTTTACTATATGTGCTGAAATGGCTCTCAGGTTAGTGGATTTCCATGCTACAAAGGCTGTAATTTCAAGCTATTTGGAGGCAATCATACTAAGGACCTCAAGTCAGACTACCATGATGAATTAGCTCTGTCCTGTTGTTTGTGGAATCTACACAGACTGACACTCTGCTTGCAGTGCATATTATTGGATGAACCTGTCTTGGAAAAAGACCACTCAACCTAAAGTGAAGTTTCTGTAGTGTAGTGGTTATCACGTTCGCCTAACACGCGAAAGGTCCTCGGTTCGAAACCGAGCAGAAACAGCGACCAACTTTTGACAGAAAGTATGAATTGTTTGCAACGCCAAGAGTATCTATCTCCCTTTTACATTATACACATTTTAATTTGTGAGTCTGAAGATTTTCTTCTGCTTCCTAAAGACAGGTTTCCATAGTGTAGTGGTTATCACGATCGCCTCACACGCGAAAGGTCCCCAGTTCGAAACTGGGTGGAAACAACTTGAGCAATTTTTACTATATGTGCTGAAATGGCTCTAAGGTAAGTGGATATCCAGCTACAAAGGCTAAAAGCTATTTGAAGGCAATCATACTAAGGATCTCAAGCCAGACTCCAATGGTGAATTATCTCTGTTCTGTTGTTTGTGGAATCTACACAGACTGACACTCTGCTTGCGGTGCAGATTATGGGATGAACCTGTCTTGGAAAAAGGCCACTAAACTCACTGTGAGGTTTCTGTTGTGTAGCGGTTATCACGTTCGCTATACATGCGAAAGGTCCCCAGTTCGAAACTGGGCAGAAACAAATTGAGTGTTTTTTAACTAAACATGCTGAAATGGATCTCCGGCAAGCGCATTTCCACACTACAAAGGCTCCAATTTCAAGCTAGTTGAAGGCAATCGTGCTAAGGATCTCAAGACAGACTACCAAGCCCAATGAGCACTTTCCTGTGGCTTGTGGAATTTACACAGACCAACACTCTGATTGCAGGGCAGATTATTGGATGAACCTGTCTTGGAAAAAGACCACTCAACCCAAAGTGAAGTTTCTGTAGTGTAGTGGTTATCACGTTCGCCTAACATGCGAAAGGTCCTCGGTTCGAAACCGAGCAGAAACAGCGACCAACTTTTGACAGAAAGTATGAATTGTTTGCAACGCCAAGAGTATCTATCTCCCTTTTACATTATACACATTTTAATTTGTGAGTCTGAAGATTTTCTTCTGCTTCCTAAAGACAGGTTTCCATAGTGTAGTGGTTATCACGTTCGCCTCACACACGAAAGGTCCCCAGTTCGAAACTGGGTGGAAACATCTTGAGTAATTTTTACTATATGTGCTGAAATGGCTCTAAGGTAAGTGGATATCCATGCTACAAAGGCTATAATTTCAAGCTATTTGGAGGCAATCATACTAAGGACCTCAAGTCAGACTACCATGATGAATTAGCTCTGTCCTGTTGTTTGTGGAATCTACACAGACTGACACTCTGCTTGCAGTGCATATTATTGGATTAACCTGTCTTGGAAAAAGACCACTCAACCCAAAGTGAAGTTTCTGTAGTGTAGTGGTTATCACGTTCGCCTAACACGCGAAAGGTCCTCGGTTCGAAACCGAGCAGAAACAGCGACCAACTTTTGACAGAAAGTATGAATTGTTTGCAAAGCCAAGAGTATCTATCTCCCTTTTACATTATACACATTTTAATTTGTGAGTCTGAAGATTTTCTTCTGCTTCCTGAAGACAGGTTTCCATAGTGTAGTGGTTATCACGTTCGCTTTACACGCGAAAGGTCCCCAGTTCGAAACTGGGCAGAAACAAATTGAGTGTTTTTTAACTAAACATGCTGAAATGGATCTCCGGCAAGCACATTTCCACACTACAAAGGCTCCAATTTAGAGCTTGTTGAAGGCAATCGTGCTAAGGATCTCAAGACAGACTACCAAGCCCAATGAGCACTTTCCTGTTGCTTGTGGAATTTACACAGACCAACACTCTGATTGCAGGGCAGATTATGGGATGAACCTGTCTTGGAAAAAGGCAATTAAGCTCACCATGAGGTTTCTGTAGTGTAGTGGTTATCACGTTCGCCTAACACGCGAAAGGTCCTCGGTTCGAAACCGAGCAGAAACAGCGGTCAGCTTTTGACAGAAAGTATAGATTGTTTGCGACGCTAAGAGTATTTAGCTCTCTTTTACATTATACGTTTTTTAAAATTCGTGATTCGCAAGACTTCCTTATGCTACCTCAAGACAGGTTTCCATAGTGTAGTGGTTATCACGTTCGCCTCACACGCGAAAGGTCCCCAGTTCGAAACTGGGTGGAAACATCTTGAGTAATTTTTACTATATGTGCTGAAATGGCTCTCAGGTTAGTGGATTTCCATGCTACAAAGGCTCTAATTTCAAGCTATTTGAAGGCAATCATACTAAGGACCTCAAGTCAGACTACCATGATGAATTAGCTCTGTCCTGTTGTTTGTGGAATCTACACAGACTGACACTCTGCTTGCAGTGCATATTATTGGATGAACCTGTCTTGGAAAAAAACCACTCAATCCAAAGTGAAGTTTCTGTAGTGTAGTGGTTATCACGTTCGCCTTACACGCGAAACGTCCTCGGTTCGAAACCGAGCAGAAACAGCAACCAACTTTTGACAGAAAGTATGAATTGTTTGCAACGCCAAGAGTATCTATCTCCCTTTTACATTATACACATTTTAATTTGTGAGTCTGAAGATTTTCTTCTGCTTCCTGAAGACAGGTTTCCATAGTGTAGTGGTTATCACGTTCGGCTCACACGCGAAAGGTCCCCAGTTCGAAACTGGGTGGAAACAACTTGAGCAATTTTTACTATATCTGCTGAAATGGCTCTAAGGTAAGTGGATATCCAGCTACAAAGGCTAAAAGCTATTTGAAGGCAATCACACTAAGGATCTCAAGCCAGACTCCAATGGTGAATTATCTCTGTTCTGTTGTTTGTGGAATCTACACAGACTGACACTCTGCTTGCGGTGCAGATTATGGGATGAACCTGTCTTGGAAAAAGGCCACTAAACTCACTGTGAGGTTTCTGTTGTGTAGTGGTTATCACGTTCGCTTTACACGCGAAAGGTCCCCAGTTCGAAACTGGGCAGAAACAAATTGAGTGTTTTTTAACTAAACATGCTGAAATGGATCTCCGGCAAGCGCATTTCCACACTACAAAGGCTCCAATTTCAAGCTAGTTGAAGGCAATCGTGCTAAGGATCTCAAGACAGACTACCAAGCCCAATGAGCACTTTCCTGTTGCTTGTGGAATTTACACAGACCAACACTCTGATTGCAGGGCAGATTATTGGATGAACCTGTCTTGGAAAAAGACCACTCAACCCAAAGTGAAGTTTCTGTAGTGTAGTGGTTATCACGTTCGCCTAACACGCGAAAGGTCCTCGGTTCGAAACCGAGCAGAAACAGCGACCAACTTTTGACAGAAAGTATGAATTGTTTGCAACGCCAAGAGTATCTATCTCCCTTTTACATTATACACATTTTAATTTGTGAGTCTGAAGATTTTCTTCTGCTTCCTGAAGACAGGTTTCCATAGTGTAGTGGTTATCACGTTCGCCTCACACGCGAAAGGTCCCCAGTTCGAAACTGGGTGGAAACAACTTGAGCAATTTTTACTATATGTGCTGAAATGGCTCTAAGGTAAGTGGATATCCAGCTACAAAGGCTAAAAGCTATTTGAAGGCAATCATACTAAGGATCTCAAGCCAGACTCCAATGGTGAATTATCTCTGTTCTGTTGTTTGTGGAATCTACACAGACTGACACTCTGCTTGCGGTGCAGATTATGGGATGAACCTGTCTTGGAAAAAGGCCACTAAACTCACTGTGAGGTTTCTGTAGTGTAGTGGTTATCACGTTCGCTTTACACGCGAAAGGTCCCCAGTTCGAAACTGGGCAGAAACAAATTGAGTGTTTTTTAACTAAACATGCTGAAATGAATCTCCGGCAAGCGCATTTCCACACTACAAAGGCTCCAATTTCAAGCTAGTTGAAGGCAATCGTGCTAAGGATCTCAAGACAGACTACCAAGCCCAATGAGCACTTTCCTGTTGCTTGTGGAATTTACACAGACCAACACTCTGATTGCAGGGCAGATTATGGGATGAACCTGTCTTGGAAAAAGGCAATTAAGCTCACCATGAGGTTTCTGTAGTGTAGTGGTTATCACGTTCGCCTAACACGCAAAAGGTCCTCTGTTCGAAACCGAGCAGAAACAGCGGTCAGCTTTTGACAGAAAGTATAGATTGTTTGCGACGCTAAGAGTATTTAGCTCTCTTTTACATTATACGTTTTTTAAAATTCTTGATTCGCAAGACTTCCTTATGCTACCTCAAGACAGGTTTCCATAGTGTAGTGGTTATCACGTTCGCCTCACACGCGAAAGGTCCCCAGTTCCAAACTGGGTGGAAACATCTTGAGTAATTTTTACTATATGTGCTGAAATGGCTCACAGGTTAGTGGATTTCCATGCTACAAAGGCTATAATTTCAAGCATTTGGAGGCAATCATACTAAGGACCTCAAGTCAGACTACCATGATGAATTAGCTCTGTCCTGTTGTTTGTGGAATCTACACAGACTGACACTCTGCTTGCAGTGCATATTATTGGATGAACCTGTCTTGGAAAAAGACCACTCAACCCAAAGTGAAGTTTCTGTAGTGTAGTGGTTATCACGTTCGCCCTACACGCGAAAGGTCCTCGGTTCGAAACCGAGCAGAAACAGCGACCAACTTTTGACAGAAAGTATGAATTGTTTGCAACGCCAAGAGTATCTATCTCCCTTTTACATTATACACATTTTAATTTGTGAGTCTGAAGATTTTCTTCTGCTTCCTAAAGACAGGTTTCCATAGTGTAGTGGTTATCACGTTCGCCTCACACGCGAAAGGTCCCCAGTTCGAAACTGGGTGGAAACAACTTGAGCAATTTTTACTATATGTGCTGAAATGGCTCTAAGGTAAGTGGATATCCAGCTACAAAGGCTAAAAGCTATTTGAAGGCAATCATACTAAGGATCTCAAGCCAGACTCCAATGGTGAATTATCTCTGTTCTGTTGTTTGTGGAATCTACACAGACTGACACTCTGCTTGCGGTGCAGATTATGGGATGAACCTGTCTTGGAAAAAGGCCACTAAACTCACTGTGAGGTTTCTGTTGTGTAGCGGTTATCACGTTCGCTATACATGCGAAAGGTCCCCAGTTCGAAACTGGGCAGAAACAAATTGAGTGTTTTTTAACTAAACATGCTGAAATGGATCTCCGGCAAGCGCATTTCCACACTACAAAGGCTCCAATTTCAAGCTAGTTGAAGGCAATCGTGCTAAGGATCTCAAGACAGACTACCAAGCCCAATGAGCACTTTCCTGTGGCTTGTGGAATTTACACAGACCAACACTCTGATTGCAGGGCAGATTATTGGATGAACCTGTCTTGGAAAAAGACCACTCAACCCAAAGTGAAGTTTCTGTAGTGTAGTGGTTATCACGTTCGCCTAACATGCGAAAGGTCCTCGGTTCGAAACCGAGCAGAAACAGCGACCAACTTTTGACAGAAAGTATGAATTGTTTGCAACGCCAAGAGTATCTATCTCCCTTTTACATTATACACATTTTAATTTGTGAGTCTGAAGATTTTCTTCTGCTTCCTAAAGACAGGTTTCCATAGTGTAGTGGTTATCACGTTCGCCTCACACACGAAAGGTCCCCAGTTCGAAACTGGGTGGAAACATCTTGAGTAATTTTTACTATATGTGCTGAAATGGCTCTAAGGTAAGTGGATATCCATGCTACAAAGGCTATAATTTCAAGCTATTTGGAGGCAATCATACTAAGGACCTCAAGTCAGACTACCATGATGAATTAGCTCTGTCCTGTTGTTTGTGGAATCTACACAGACTGACACTCTGCTTGCAGTGCATATTATTGGATTAACCTGTCTTGGAAAAAGACCACTCAACCCAAAGTGAAGTTTCTGTAGTGTAGTGGTTATCACGTTCGCCTAACACGCGAAAGGTCCTCGGTTCGAAACCGAGCAGAAACAGCGACCAACTTTTGACAGAAAGTATGAATTGTTTGCAAAGCCAAGAGTATCTATCTCCCTTTTACATTATACACATTTTAATTTGTGAGTCTGAAGATTTTCTTCTGCTTCCTGAAGACAGGTTTCCATAGTGTAGTGGTTATCACGTTCGCTTTACACGCGAAAGGTCCCCAGTTCGAAACTGGGCAGAAACAAATTGAGTGTTTTTTAACTAAACATGCTGAAATGGATCTCCGGCAAGCACATTTCCACACTACAAAGGCTCCAATTTAGAGCTTGTTGAAGGCAATCGTGCTAAGGATCTCAAGACAGACTACCAAGCCCAATGAGCACTTTCCTGTTGCTTGTGGAATTTACACAGACCAACACTCTGATTGCAGGGCAGATTATGGGATGAACCTGTCTTGGAAAAAGGCAATTAAGCTCACCATGAGGTTTCTGTAGTGTAGTGGTTATCACGTTCGCCTAACACGCGAAAGGTCCTCGGTTCGAAACCGAGCAGAAACAGCGGTCAGCTTTTGACAGAAAGTATAGATTGTTTGCGACGCTAAGAGTATTTAGCTCTCTTTTACATTATACGTTTTTTAAAATTCGTGATTCGCAAGACTTCCTTATGCTACCTCAAGACAGGTTTCCATAGTGTAGTGGTTATCACGTTCGCCTCACACGCGAAAGGTCCCCAGTTCGAAACTGGGTGGAAACATCTTGAGTAATTTTTACTATATGTGCTGAAATGGCTCTCAGGTTAGTGGATTTCCATGCTACAAAGGCTCTAATTTCAAGCTATTTGAAGGCAATCATACTAAGGACCTCAAGTCAGACTACCATGATGAATTAGCTCTGTCCTGTTGTTTGTGGAATCTACACAGACTGACACTCTGCTTGCAGTGCATATTATTGGATGAACCTGTCTTGGAAAAAAACCACTCAATCCAAAGTGAAGTTTCTGTAGTGTAGTGGTTATCACGTTCGCCTTACACGCGAAACGTCCTCGGTTCGAAACCGAGCAGAAACAGCAACCAACTTTTGACAGAAAGTATGAATTGTTTGCAACGCCAAGAGTATCTATCTCCCTTTTACATTATACACATTTTAATTTGTGAGTCTGAAGATTTTCTTCTGCTTCCTGAAGACAGGTTTCCATAGTGTAGTGGTTATCACGTTCGGCTCACACGCGAAAGGTCCCCAGTTCGAAACTGGGTGGAAACAACTTGAGCAATTTTTACTATATCTGCTGAAATGGCTCTAAGGTAAGTGGATATCCAGCTACAAAGGCTAAAAGCTATTTGAAGGCAATCACACTAAGGATCTCAAGCCAGACTCCAATGGTGAATTATCTCTGTTCTGTTGTTTGTGGAATCTACACAGACTGACACTCTGCTTGCGGTGCAGATTATGGGATGAACCTGTCTTGGAAAAAGGCCACTAAACTCACTGTGAGGTTTCTGTTGTGTAGTGGTTATCACGTTCGCTTTACACGCGAAAGGTCCCCAGTTCGAAACTGGGCAGAAACAAATTGAGTGTTTTTTAACTAAACATGCTGAAATGGATCTCCGGCAAGCGCATTTCCACACTACAAAGGCTCCAATTTCAAGCTAGTTGAAGGCAATCGTGCTAAGGATCTCAAGACAGACTACCAAGCCCAATGAGCACTTTCCTGTTGCTTGTGGAATTTACACAGACCAACACTCTGATTGCAGGGCAGATTATTGGATGAACCTGTCTTGGAAAAAGACCACTCAACCCAAAGTGAAGTTTCTGTAGTGTAGTGGTTATCACGTTCGCCTAACACGCGAAAGGTCCTCGGTTCGAAACCGAGCAGAAACAGCGACCAACTTTTGACAGAAAGTATGAATTGTTTGCAACGCCAAGAGTATCTATCTCCCTTTTACATTATACACATTTTAATTTGTGAGTCTGAAGATTTTCTTCTGCTTCCTGAAGACAGGTTTCCATAGTGTAGTGGTTATCACGTTCGCCTCACACGCGAAAGGTCCCCAGTTCGAAACTGGGTGGAAACAACTTGAGCAATTTTTACTATATGTGCTGAAATGGCTCTAAGGTAAGTGGATATCCAGCTACAAAGGCTAAAAGCTATTTGAAGGCAATCATACTAAGGATCTCAAGCCAGACTCCAATGGTGAATTATCTCTGTTCTGTTGTTTGTGGAATCTACACAGACTGACACTCTGCTTGCGGTGCAGATTATGGGATGAACCTGTCTTGGAAAAAGGCCACTAAACTCACTGTGAGGTTTCTGTAGTGTAGTGGTTATCACGTTCGCTTTACACGCGAAAGGTCCCCAGTTCGAAACTGGGCAGAAACAAATTGAGTGTTTTTTAACTAAACATGCTGAAATGAATCTCCGGCAAGCGCATTTCCACACTACAAAGGCTCCAATTTCAAGCTAGTTGAAGGCAATCGTGCTAAGGATCTCAAGACAGACTACCAAGCCCAATGAGCACTTTCCTGTTGCTTGTGGAATTTACACAGACCAACACTCTGATTGCAGGGCAGATTATGGGATGAACCTGTCTTGGAAAAAGGCAATTAAGCTCACCATGAGGTTTCTGTAGTGTAGTGGTTATCACGTTCGCCTAACACGCAAAAGGTCCTCTGTTCGAAACCGAGCAGAAACAGCGGTCAGCTTTTGACAGAAAGTATAGATTGTTTGCGACGCTAAGAGTATTTAGCTCTCTTTTACATTATACGTTTTTTAAAATTCTTGATTCGCAAGACTTCCTTATGCTACCTCAAGACAGGTTTCCATAGTGTAGTGGTTATCACGTTCGCCTCACACGCGAAAGGTCCCCAGTTCCAAACTGGGTGGAAACATCTTGAGTAATTTTTACTATATGTGCTGAAATGGCTCACAGGTTAGTGGATTTCCATGCTACAAAGGCTATAATTTCAAGCATTTGGAGGCAATCATACTAAGGACCTCAAGTCAGACTACCATGATGAATTAGCTCTGTCCTGTTGTTTGTGGAATCTACACAGACTGACACTCTGCTTGCAGTGCATATTATTGGATGAACCTGTCTTGGAAAAAGACCACTCAACCCAAAGTGAAGTTTCTGTAGTGTAGTGGTTATCACGTTCGCCCTACACGCGAAAGGTCCTCGGTTCGAAACCGAGCAGAAACAGCGACCAACTTTTGACAGAAAGTATGAATTGTTTGCAACGCCAAGAGTATCTATCTCCCTTTTACATTATACACATTTTAATTTGTGAGTCTGAAGATTTTCTTCTGCTTCCTAAAGACAGGTTTCCATAGTGTAGTGGTTATCACGTTCGCCTCACACGCGAAAGGTCCCCAGTTCGAAACTGGGTGGAAACAACTTGAGCAATTTTTACTATATGTGCTGAAATGGCTCTAAGGTAAGTGGATATCCAGCTACAAAGGCTAAAAGCTATTTGAAGGCAATCATACTAAGGATCTCAAGCCAGACTCCAATGGTGAATTATCTCTGTTCTGTTGTTTGTGGAATCTACACAGACTGACACTCTGCTTGCGGTGCAGATTATGGGATGAACCTGTCTTGGAAAAAGGCCACTAAACTCACTGTGAGGTTTCTGTAGTGTAGTGGTTATCACGTTCGCTTTACACGCGAAAGGTCCCCAGTTCGAAACTGGGCAGAAACAAATTGAGTGTTTTTTAACTAAACATGCTGAAATGGCTCTCCGGCAAGCGCATTTCCACACTACAAAGGCTCCAATTTCAAGCTAGTTGAAGGCAATCGTGCTAAGGATCTCAAGACAGACTACCAAGCCCAATGAGCACTTTCCTGTTGCTTGTGGAATTTACACAGACGAACACTCTGATTGCAGGGCAGATTATGGGATGAACCTGTCTTGGAAAAAGGCAATTAAGCTCACCATGAGGTTTCTGTAGTGTAGTGGTTATCACGTTCGCCTAACACGCGAAAGGTCCTCTGTTCGAAAACGAGCAGAAACAGCGGTCAGCTTTTGACAGAAAGTATAGATTGTTTGCGACGCTAAGAGTATTTAGCTCTCTTTTACATTATACGTTTTTTAAAATTCTTGATTCGCAAGACTTCCTTATGCTACCTCAAGACAGGTTTCCATAGTGTAGTGGTTATCACGTTCGCCTCACACGCGAAAGGTCCCCAGTTCCAAACTGGGTGGAAACATCTTGAGTAATTTTTACTATATGTGCTGAAATGGCTCACAGGTTAGTGGATTTCCATGCTACAAAGGCTATAATTTCAAGCATTTGGAGGCAATCATACTAAGGACCTCAAGTCAGACTACCATGATGAATTAGCTCTGTCCTGTTGTTTGTGGAATCTACACAGACTGACACTCTGCTTGCAGTGCATATTATTGGATGAACCTGTCTTGGAAAAAGACCACTCAACCCAAAGTGAAGTTTCTGTAGTGTAGTGGTTATCACGTTCGCCTTACACGCGAAACGTCCTCGGTTCGAAACCGAGCAGAAACAGCAACCAACTTTTGACAGAAAGTATGAATTGTTTGCAACGCCAAGAGTATCTATCTCCCTTTTACATTATACACATTTTAATTTGTGAGTCTGAAGATTTTCTTCTGCTTCCTGAAGACAGGTTTCCATAGTGTAGTGGTTATCACGTTCGGCTCACACGCGAAAGGTCCCCAGTTCGAAACTGGGTGGAAACAACTTGAGCAATTTTTACTATATGTGCTGAAATGGCTCTAAGGTAAGTGGATATCCAGCTACAAAGGCTAAAAGCTATTTGAAGGCAATCACACTAAGGATCTCAAGCCAGACTCCAATGGTGAATTATCTCTGTTCTGTTGTTTGTGGAATCTACACAGACTGACACTCTGCTTGCGGTGCAGATTATGGGATGAACCTGTCTTGGAAAAAGGCCACTAAACTCACTGTGAGGTTTCTGTTGTGTAGTGGTTATCACGTTCGCTTTACACGCGAAAGGTCCCCAGTTCGAAACTGGGCAGAAACAAATTGAGTGTTTTTTAACTAAACATGCTGAAATGGATCTCCGGCAAGCGCATTTCCACACTACAAAGGCTCCAATTTCAAGCTAGTTGAAGGCAATCGTGCTAAGGATCTCAAGACAGACTACCAAGCCCAATGAGCACTTTCCTGTTGCTTGTGGAATTTACACAGACCAACACTCTGATTGCAGGGCAGATTATTGGATGAACCTGTCTTGGAAAAAGACCACTCAACCCAAAGTGAAGTTTCTGTAGTGTAGTGGTTATCACGTTCGCCTACCACGCGAAAGGTCCTCGGTTCGAAACCGAGCAGAAACAGCGACCAACTTTTGACAGAAAGTATGAATTGTTTGCAACGCCAAGAGTATCTATCTCCCTTTTACATTATACACATTTTAATTTGTGAGTCTGAAGATTTTCTTCTGCTTCCTGAAGACAGGTTTCCATAGTGTAGTGGTTATCACGTTCGCCTCACACGCGAAAGGTCCCCAGTTCGAAACTGGGCAGAAACAAATTGAGTGTTTTTTAACTAAACATGCTGAAATGGATCTCCGGCAAGCGCATTTCCACACTACAAAGGCTCCAATTTCAAGCTAGTTGAAGGCAATCGTGCTAAGGATCTCAAGACAGACTACCAAGCCCAATGAGCACTTTCCTGTGGCTTGTGGAATTTACACAGACCAACACTCTGATTGCAGGGCAGATTATTGGATGAACCTGTCTTGGAAAAAGACCACTCAACCCAAAGTGAAGTTTCTGTAGTGTAGTGGTTATCACGTTCGCCTAACACGCGAAAGGTCCTCGGTTCGAAACCGAGCAGAAACAGCGACCAACTTTTGACAGAAAGTATGAATTGTTTGCAACGCCAAGAGTATCTATCTCCCTTTTACATTATACACATTTTAATTTGTGAGTCTGAAGATTTTCTTCTGCTTCCTAAAGACAGGTTTCCATAGTGTAGTGGTTATCACGTTCGCCTCACACGCGAAAGGTCCCCAGTTCGAAACTGGGTGGAAACATCTTGAGTAATTTTTAACTAAACATGCTGAAATGGATCTCCGGCAAGCGCATTTCCACACTACAAAGGCTCCAATTTAGAGCTTGTTGAAGGCAATCGTGCTAAGGATCTCAAGACAGACTACCAAGCCCAATGAGCACTTTCCTGTTGCTTGTGGAATTTACACAGACCAACACTCTGATTGCAGGGCAGATTATGGGATGAACCTGTCTTGGAAAAAGGCAATTAAGCTCACCATGAGGTTTCTGTAGTGTAGTGGTTATCACGTTCGCCTAACACGCGAAAGGTCCTCGGTTCGAAACCGAGCAGAAACAGCGGTCAGCTTTTGACAGAATGTATAGATTGTTTGCGACGCTAAGAGTATTTAGCTCTCTTTTACATTATACGTTTTTTAAAATTCGTGATTCGCAAGACTTCCTTATGCTACCTCAAGACAGGTTTCCATAGTGTAGTGGTTATCACGTTCGCCTCACACGCGAAAGGTCCCCAGTTCCAAACTGGGTGGAAACATCTTGAGTAATTTTTACTATATGTGCTGAAATGGCTCTCAGGTTAGTGGATTTCCATGCTACAAAGGCTGTAATTTCAAGCTATTTGGAGGCAATCATACTAAGGACCTCAAGTCAGACTACCATGATGAATTAGCTCTGTCCTGTTGTTTGTGGAATCTACACAGACTGACACTCTGCTTGCAGTGCATATTATTGGATGAACCTGTCTTGGAAAAAGACCACTCAACCTAAAGTGAAGTTTCTGTAGTGTAGTGGTTATCACGTTCGCCTAACACGCGAAAGGTCCTCGGTTCGAAACCGAGCAGAAACAGCGACCAACTTTTGACAGAAAGTATGAATTGTTTGCAACGCCAAGAGTATCTATCTCCCTTTTACATTATACACATTTTAATTTGTGAGTCTGAAGATTTTCTTCTGCTTCCTAAAGACAGGTTTCCATAGTGTAGTGGTTATCACGATCGCCTCACACGCGAAAGGTCCCCAGTTCGAAACTGGGTGGAAACAACTTGAGCAATTTTTACTATATGTGCTGAAATGGCTCTAAGGTAAGTGGATATCCAGCTACAAAGGCTAAAAGCTATTTGAAGGCAATCATACTAAGGATCTCAAGCCAGACTCCAATGGTGAATTATCTCTGTTCTGTTGTTTGTGGAATCTACACAGACTGACACTCTGCTTGCGGTGCAGATTATGGGATGAACCTGTCTTGGAAAAAGGCCACTAAACTCACTGTGAGGTTTCTGTTGTGTAGCGGTTATCACGTTCGCTATACATGCGAAAGGTCCCCAGTTCGAAACTGGGCAGAAACAAATTGAGTGTTTTTTAACTAAACATGCTGAAATGGATCTCCGGCAAGCGCATTTCCACACTACAAAGGCTCCAATTTCAAGCTAGTTGAAGGCAATCGTGCTAAGGATCTCAAGACAGACTACCAAGCCCAATGAGCACTTTCCTGTGGCTTGTGGAATTTACACAGACCAACACTCTGATTGCAGGGCAGATTATTGGATGAACCTGTCTTGGAAAAAGACCACTCAACCCAAAGTGAAGTTTCTGTAGTGTAGTGGTTATCACGTTCGCCTAACATGCGAAAGGTCCTCGGTTCGAAACCGAGCAGAAACAGCGACCAACTTTTGACAGAAAGTATGAATTGTTTGCAACGCCAAGAGTATCTATCTCCCTTTTACATTATACACATTTTAATTTGTGAGTCTGAAGATTTTCTTCTGCTTCCTAAAGACAGGTTTCCATAGTGTAGTGGTTATCACGTTCGCCTCACACACGAAAGGTCCCCAGTTCGAAACTGGGTGGAAACATCTTGAGTAATTTTTACTATATGTGCTGAAATGGCTCTAAGGTAAGTGGATATCCATGCTACAAAGGCTATAATTTCAAGCTATTTGGAGGCAATCATACTAAGGACCTCAAGTCAGACTACCATGATGAATTAGCTCTGTCATGTTGTTTGTGGAATCTACACAGACTGACACTCTGCTTGCAGTGCATATTATTGGATTAACCTGTCTTGGAAAAAGACCACTCAACCCAAAGTGAAGTTTCTGTAGTGTAGTGGTTATCACGTTCGCCTAACACGCGAAAGGTCCTCTGTTCGAAACCGAGCAGAAACAGCGACCAACTTTTGACAGAAAGTATGAATTGTTTGCAACGCCAAGAGTATCTATCTCCCTTTTACATTATACACATTTTAATTTGTGAGTCTGAAGATTTTCTTCTGCTTCCTGAAGACAGGTTTCCATAGTGTAGTGGTTATCACGTTCGCTTTACACGCGAAAGGTCCCCAGTTCGAAACTGGGCAGAAACAAATTGAGTGTTTTTTAACTAAACATGCTGAAATGGATCTCTGGCAAGCACATTTCCACACTACAAAGGCTCCAATTTAGAGCTTGTTGAAGGCAATCGTGCTAAGGATCTCAAGACAGACTACCAAGCCCAATGAGCACTTTCCTGTTGCTTGTGGAATTTACACAGACCAACACTCTGATTGCAGGGCAGATTATGGGATGAACCTGTCTTGGAAAAAGGCAATTAAGCTCACCATGAGGTTTCTGTAGTGTAGTGGTTATCACGTTCGCCTAACACGCGAAAGGTCCTCGGTTCGAAACCGAGCAGAAACAGCGGTCAGCTTTTGACAGAAAGTATAGATTGTTTGCGACGCTAAGAGTATTTAGCTCTCTTTTACATTATACGTTTTTTAAAATTCGTGATTCGCAAGACTTCCTTATGCTACCTCAAGACAGGTTTCCATAGTGTAGTGGTTATCACGTTCGCCTCACACGCGAAAGGTCCCCAGTTCGAAACTGGGTGGAAACAACTTGAGCAATTTTTACTATATGTGCTGAAATGGCTCTAAGGTAAGTGGATGTCCAGCTACAAAGGCTAAAAGCTATTTGAAGGCAATCATACTAAGGATCTCAAGCCAGACTCCAATGGTGAATTATCTCTGTTCTGTTGTTTGTGGAATCTACACAGACTGACACTCTGCTTGCGGTGCAGATTATGGGATGAACCTGTCTTGGAAAAAGGCCACTAAACTCACTGTGAGGTTTCTGTAGTGTAGTGGTTATCATGTTCGCTTTACACGCGAAAGGTCCCCAGTTCGAAACTGGGCAGAAACAAATTGAGTGTTTTTTAACTAAACATGCTGAAATGGATCTCCGGCAAGCGCATTTCCACACTACAAAGGCTCCAATTTCAAGCTAGTTGAAGGCAGTCGTGCTAAGGATCTCAAGACAGACTACCAAGCCCAATGAGCACTTTCCTGTTGCTTGTGGAATTTACACAGACCAACACTCTGATTGCAGGGCAGATTATGGGATGAACCTGTCTTGGAAAAAGGCAATTAAGCTCACCATGAGGTTTCTGTAGTGTAGTGGTTATCACGTTCGCCTAACACGCGAAAGGTCCTCGGTTCGAAACCGAGCAGAAACAGCGGTCAGCTTTTGACAGAAAGTATAGATTGTTTGCGACGCTAAGAGTATTTAGCTCTCTTTTACATTATACGTTTTTTGAAATTCGTGATTCGCAAGACTTCCTTATGCTACCTCAAGACAGGTTTCCATAGTGTAGTGGTTATCACGTTCGCCTCACACGCGAAAGGTCCCCAGTTCGAAACTGGGTGGAAACATCTTGAGTAATTTTTACTATATGTGCTGAAATGGCTCTCAGGTTAGTGGATATCCAGCTACAAAGGCTAAAAGCTATTTGAAGGCAATCATACTAATCATACAATTTCAAGCTAGTTGAAGGCAATCGTGCTAAGGATCTCAAGACAGACTACCAAGCCCAATGAGCACTTTCCTGTTGCTTGTGGAATTTACACAGACCAACACTCTGATTGCAGGGCAGATTATGGGATGAACCTGTCTTGGAAAAAGGCAATTAAGCTCACCATGAGGTTTCTGTAGTGTAGTGGTTATCACGTTCGCCTAACACGCAAAAGGTCCTCGGTTCGATACCGAGCAGAAACAGCGGTCAGTTTTTGACAGAAAGTATAGATTGTTTGCGACGCTAAGAGTATTTAGCTCTCTTTTACATTATACGTTTTTTAAAATTCGTGATTCGCAAGACTTCCTTATGCTACCTCAAGACAGGTTTCCATAGTGTAGTGGTTATCACGTTCGCCTCACACGCGAAAGGTCCCCAGTTCGAAACTGGGTGGAAACATCTTGAGTAATTTTTACTATATGTGCTGAAATGGCTCTCAGGTTAGTGGATTTCCATGCTACAAAGGCTATAATTTCAAGCTATTTGGAGGCAATCATACTAAGGACCTCAAGTCAGACTACCATGATGAATTAGCTCTGTCCTGTTGTTTGTGGAATCTACACAGACTGACACTCTGCTTGCAGTGCATATTATTGGATGAACCTGTCTTGGAAAAAGACCACTCAACCCAAAGTGAAGTTTCTGTAGTGTAGTGGTTATCACGTTCGCCTAACACGCGAAAGGTCCTCGGTTCGAAACCGAGCAGAAACAACGACCAACTTTTGACAGAAAGTATGAATTGTTTGCAACGCCAAGAGTATCTATCTCCCTTTTACATTATACACATTTTAATTTGTGAGTCTGAAGATTTTCTTCTGCTTCCTGAAGACAGGTTTCCATAGTGTAGTGGTTATCACGTTCGCCTCACACGCGAAAGGTCCCCAGTTCGAAACTGGGTGGAAACAACTTGAGCAATTTTTACTATATGTGCTGAAATGGCTCTAAGGTAAGTGGATATCCAGCTACAAAGGCTAAAAGCTATTTGAAGGCAATCATACTAAGGATCTCAAGCCAGACTCCAATGGTGAATTATCTCTGTTCTGTTGTTTGTGGAATCTACACAGACTGACACTCTGCTTGCGGAGCAGATTGTGGGATGAACCTGTCTTGGAAAAAGGCCACTAAACTCACTGTGAGGTTTCTGTAGTGTAGTGGTTATCACGTTCGCTTTACACGCGAAAGGTCCCCAGTTCGAAACTGGGCAGAAACAAATTGAGTGTTTTTTAACTAAACATGCTGAAATGGATCTCCGGCAAGCGCATTTCCACACTACAAAGGCTCCAATTTCAAGCTAGTTGAAGGCAATCGTGCTAAGGATCTCAAGACAGACTACCAAGCCCAATGAGCACTTTCCTGTTGCTTGTGGAATTTACACAGACCAACACTCTGATTGCAGGGCAGATTATGGGATGAACCTGTCTTGGAAAAAGGCAATTAAGCTCGCCATGAGGTTTCTGTAGTGTAGTGGTTATCACGTTCGCCTAACACGCGAAAGGTCCTCGGTTCGAAACCGAGCAGAAACAGCGGTCAGCTTTTGACAGAAAGTATAGATTGTTTGCGACGCTAAGAGTATTTAGCTCTCTTTTACATTATACGTTTTTTAAAATGCGTGATTCGCAAGACTTCCTTATGCTACCTCAAGACAGGTTTCCATAGTGTAGTGGTTATCACGTTCGCCTCACACGCGAAAGGTCCCCAGTTCGAAACTGGGTGGAAACATCTTGAGTAATTTTTACTATATGTGCTGAAATGGCTCTCAGGTTAGTGGATTTCCATGCTACAAAGGCTGTAATTTCAAGCTATTTGGAGGCAATCATACTAAGGACCTCAAGTCAGACTACCATGATGAATTAGCTCTGTCCTGTTGTTTGTGGAATCTACACAGACTGACACTCTGCTTGCAGTGCATATTATTGGATGAACCTGTCTTGGAAAAAGACCACTCAACCCAAAGTGAAGTTTCTGTAGTGTAGTGGTTATCACGTTCGCCTAACACGCGAAAGGTCCTCGGTTCGAAACCGAGCAGAAACAGCGACCAACTTTTGACAGAATGTATGAATTGTTTGCAACGCCAAGAGTATCTATCTCCCTTTTACATTATACACATTTTAATTTGTGAGTCTGAAGATTTTCTTCTGCTTCCTGAAGACAGGTTTCCATAGTGTAGTGGTTATCACGTTCGCCTCACACGCGAAAGGTCCCCAGTTCGAAACTGGGTGGAAACAACTTGAGCAATTTTTACTATATGTGCTGAAATGGCTCTAAGGTAAGTGGATATCCAGCTACAAAGGCTAAAAGCTATTTGAAGGCAATCATACTAAGGATCTCAAGCCAGACTCCAATGGTGAATTATCTCTGTTCTGTTGTTTGTGGAATCTACACAGACTGACACTCTGCTTGCGGTGCAGATTGTGGGATGAACCTGTCTTGGAAAAAGGCCACTAAACTCACTGTGAGGTTTCTGTAGTGTAGTGGTTATCACGTTCGCTTTACACGCGAAAGGTCCCCAGTTCGAAACTGGGCAGAAACAAATTGAGTGTTTTTTAACTAAACATGCTGAAATGGATCTCCGGCAAGCGCATTTCCACACTACAAAGGCTCCAATTTCAAGCTAGTTGAAGGCAATCGTGCTAAGGATCTCAAGACAGACTACCAAGCCCAATGAGCACTTTCCTGTTGCTTGTGGAATTTACACAGACCAACACTCTGATTGCAGGGCAGATTATGGGATGAACCTGTCTTGGAAAAAGGCAATTAAGCTCGCCATGAGGTTTCTGTAGTGTAGTGGTTATCACGTTCGCCTAACACGCGAAAGGTCCTCGGTTCGAAACCGAGCAGAAACAGCGGTCAGCTTTTGACAGAAAGTATAGATTGTTTGCGACGCTAAGAGTATTTAGCTCTCTTTTACATTATACGTTTTTTAAAATGCGTGATTCGCAAGACTTCCTTATGCTACCTCAAGACAGGTTTCCATAGTGTAGTGGTTATCACGTTCGCCTCACACGCGAAAGGTCCCCAGTTCGAAACTGGGTGGAAACATCTTGAGTAATTTTTACTATATGTGCTGAAATGGCTCTCAGGTTAGTGGATTTCCATGCTACAAAGGCTGTAATTTCAAGCTATTTGGAGGCAATCATACTAAGGACCTCAAGTCAGACTACCATGATGAATTAGCTCTGTCCTGTTGTTTGTGGAATCTACACAGACTGACACTCTGCTTGCAGTGCATATTATTGGATGAACCTGTCTTGGAAAAAGACCACTCAACCCAAAGTGAAGTTTCTGTAGTGTAGTGGTTATCACGTTCGCCTAACACGCGAAAGGTCCTCGGTTCGAAACCGAGCAGAAACAGCGACCGACTTTTGACAGAAAGTATGAATTGTTTGCAACGCCAAGAGTATCTATCTCCCTTTTACATTATACACATTTTAATTTGTGAGTCTGAAGATTTTCTTCTGCTTCCTGAAGACAGGTTTCCATAGTGTAGTGGTTATCACGTTCGCCTCACACGCGAAAGGTCCCCAGTTCGAAACTGGGTGGAAACAACTTGAGCAATTTTTACTATATGTGCTGAAATGGCTCTAAGGTAAGTGGATATCCAGCTACAAAGGCTAAAAGCTATTTGAAGGCAATCATACTAAGGATCTCAAGCCAGACTCCAATGGTGAATTATCTCTGTTCTGTTGTTTGTGGAATCTACACAGACTGACACTCTGCTTGCGGTGCAGATTGTGGGATGAACCTGTCTTGGAAAAAGGCCACTAAACTCACTGTGAGGTTTCTGTAGTGTAGTGGTTATCACGTTCGCTTTACACGCGAAAGGTCCCCAGTTCGAAACTGGGCAGAAACAAATTGAGTGTTTTTTAACTAAACATGCTGAAATGGATCTCCGGCAAGCGCATTTCCACACTACAAAGGCTCCAATTTCAAGCTAGTTGAAGGCAATCGTGCTAAGGATCTCAAGACAGACTACCAAGCCCAATGAGCACTTTCCTGTTGCTTGTGGAATTTACACAGACCAACACTCTGATTGCAGGGCAGATTATGGGATGAACCTGTCTTGGAAAAAGGCAATTAAGCTCGCCATGAGGTTTCTGTAGTGTAGTGGTTATCACGTTCGCCTAACACGCGAAAGGTCCTCGGTTCGAAACCGAGCAGAAACAGCGGTCAGCTTTTGACAGAAAGTATAGATTGTTTGCGACGCTAAGAGTATTTAGCTCTCTTTTACATTATACGTTTTTTAAAATTCGTGATTCGCAAGACTTCCTTATGCTACCTCAAGACAGGTTTCCATAGTGTAGTGGTTATCACGTTCGCCTCACACGCGAAAGGTCCCCAGTTCGAAACTGGGTGGAAACAACTTGAGTAATTTTTACTATATGTGCTGAAATGGCTCTCAGGTTAGTGGATTTCCATGCTACAAAGGCTGTAATTTCAAGCTATTTGGAGGCAATCATACTAAGGACCTCAAGTCAGACTACCATGATGAATTAGCTCTGTCCTGTTGTTTGTGGAATCTACACAGACTGACACTCTGCTTGCAGTGCATATTATTGGATGAACCTGTCTTGGAAAAAGACCACTCAACCCAAAGTGAAGTTTCTGTAGTGTAGTGGTTATCACGTTCGCCTAACACGCGAAAGGTCCTCGGTTCGAAACCGAGCAGAAACAGCGCCCAACTTTTGACAGAAAGTATGAATTGTTTGCAACGCCAAGAGTATCTATCTCCCTTTTACATTATACACATTTTAATTTGTGAGTCTGAAGATTTTCTTCTGCTTCCTGAAGACAGGTTTCCATAGTGTAGTGGTTATCACGTTCGCCTCACACGCGAAAGGTCCCCAGTTCGAAACTGGGTGGAAACAACTTGAGGATTTTTTACTATATTTGCTGAAATGGCTCTAAGGTAAGTGGATATCCAGCTACAAAGGCTAAAAGCTATTTGAAGGCAATCATACTAAGGATCTCAAGCCAGACTCCAATGGTGAATTATCTCTGTTCTGTTGTTTGTGGAATCTACACAGACTGACACTCTGCTTGCGGTGCAGATTGTGGGATGAACCTGTCTTGGAAAAAGGCCACTAAACTCACTGTGAGGTTTCTGTAGTGTAGTGGTTATCACGTTCGCTTTACACGCGAAAGGTCCCCAGTTCGAAACTGGGCAGAAACAAATTGAGTGTTTTTTAACTAAACATGCTGAAATGGATCTCCGGCAAGCGCATTTCCACACTACAAAGGCTCCAATTTCAAGCTAGTTGAAGGCAATCGTGCTAAGGATCTCAAGACAGACTACCAAGCCCAATGAGCACTTTCCTGTTGCTTGTGGAATTTACACAGACCAACACTCTGATTGCAGGGCAGATTATGGGATGAACCTGTCTTGGAAAAAGGCAATTAAGCTCGCCATGAGGTTTCTGTAGTGTAGTGGTTATCACGTTCGCCTAACACGCGAAAAGTCCTCGGTTCGAAACCGAGCAGAAACAGCGGTCAGCTTTTGACAGAAAGTATAGATTGTTTGCGACGCTAAGAGTATTTAGCTCTCTTTTACATTATACGTTTTTTAAAATTCGTGATTCGCAAGACTTCCGTATGCTACCTCAAGACAGGTTTCCATAGTGTAGTGGTTATCACGTTCGCCTCACACGCGAAAGGTCCCCAGTTCGAAACTGGGTGGAAACAACTTGAGTAATTTTTACTATATGTGCTGAAATGGCTCTCAGGTTAGTGGATTTCCATGCTACAAAGGCTGTAATTTCAAGCTATTTGGAGGCAATCATACTAAGGACCTCAAGTCAGACTACCATGATGAATTAGCTCTGTCCTGTTGTTTGTGGAATCTACACAGACTGACACTCTGCTTGCAGTGCATATTATTGGATGAACCTGTCTTGGAAAAAGACCACTCAACCCAAAGTGAAGTTTCTGTAGTGTAGTGGTTATCACGTTCGCCTAACACGCGAAAGGTCCTCGGTTCGAAACCGAGCAGAAACAGCGCCCAACTTTTGACAGAAAGTATGAATTGTTTGCAACGCCAAGAGTATCTATCTCCCTTTTACATTATACACATTTTAATTTGTGAGTCTGAAGATTTTCTTCTGCTTCCTGAAGACAGGTTTCCATAGTGTAGTGGTTATCACGTTCGCCTCACACGCGAAAGGTCCCCAGTTCGAAACTGGGTGGAAACAACTTGAGGATTTTTTACTATATTTGCTGAAATGGCTCTATGGTAAGTGGATATCCAGCTACAAAGGCTAAAAGCTATTTGAAGGCAATCATACTAAGGATCTCAAGCCAGACTCCAATGGTGAATTATCTCTGTTCTGTTGTTTGTGGAATCTACACAGACTGACACTCTGCTTGCGGTGCAGATTATGGGATGAACCTGTCTTGGAAAAAGGCCACTAAACTCACTGTGAGGTTTCTGTAGTGTAGTGGTTATCACGTTCGCTTTACACGCGAAAGGTCCCCAGTTCGAAACTGGGCAGAAATATAATTGAGTGTTTTTTAACTAAACATGCTGAAATGGATCTCCGGCAAGCGCATTTCCACACTACAAAGGCTCCAATTTCAAGCTAGTTGAAGGCAATCGTGCTAAGGATCTCAAGACAGACTACCAAGCCCAATGAGCACTTTCCTGTTGCTTGTGGAATTTACACAGACCAACACTCTGATTGCAGGGCAGATTATGGGATGAACCTGTCTTGGAAAAAGGCAATTAAGCTCACCATGAGGTTTCTGTAGTGTAGTGGTTATCACGTTCGCCTAACACGCGAAAGGTCCTCGGTTCGAAACCGAGCAGAAACAGCGGTCAGCTTTTGACAGAAAGTATAGATTGTTTGCGACGCTAAGAGTATTTAGCTCTCTTTTACATTATACGTTTTTTAAAATTCGTGATTCGCAAGACTTCCTTATGCTACCTCAAGACAGGTTTCCATAGTGTAGTGGTTATCATGTCGCCTCACACGCGAAAGGTCCCCAGTTCGAAACTGGGTGGAAACATCTGGAGTAATTTTTACTATATGTGCTGAAATGGCTCTCAGGTTAGTGGATTTCCATGCTACAAAGGCTATAATTTCAAGCTATTTGGAGGCAATCATACAAAGGACCTCAAGTCAGACTACCATGATGAATTAGCTCTGTCCTGTTGTTTGTGGAATCTACACAGACTGACACTCTGCTTGCAGTGCATATTATTGGATGAACCTGTCTTGGAAAAAGACCACTCAACCCAAAGTGAAGTTTCTGTAGTGTAGTGGTTATCACGTTCGCCTAACACGCGAAAGGTCCTCGGTTCGAAACCGAGCAGAAACAACAACCAACTTTTGACAGAAAGTATGAATTGTTTGCAACGCCAAGAGTATCTATCTCCCTTTTACATTATACACATTTTAATTTGTGAGTCTGAAGATTTTCTTCTGCTCTAAGACAGGTTTCCATAGTGTAGTGGTTATCACGTTCGCCTCACACGCGAAAGGTCCCCAGTTCGAAACTGGGTGGAAACAACTTGAGCAATTTTTACTATATGTGCTGAAATGGCTCTAAGGTAAGTGGATATCCAGCTACAAAGGCTAAAAGCTATTTGAAGGCAATCATACTAAGGATCTCAAGCCAGACTCCAATGGTGAATTATCTCTGTTCTGTTGTTTGTGGAATCTACACAGACTGACACTCTGCTTGCGGTGCAGATTGTGGGATGAACCTGTCTTGGAAAAAGGCCACTAAACTCACTGTGAGGTTTCTGTAGTGTAGTGGTTATCACGTTCGCTTTACACGCGAAAGGTCCCCAGTTCGAAACTGGGCAGAAACAAATTGAGTGTTTTTTAACTAAACATGCTGAAATGGATCTCCGGCAAGCGCATTTCCACACTACAAAGGCTCCAATTTCAAGCTAGTTGAAGGCAATCGTGCTAAGGATCTCAAGACAGACTACCAAGCCCAATGAGCACTTTCCTGTTGCTTGTGGAATTTACACAGACCAACACTCTGATTGCAGGGCAGATTATGGGATGAACCTGTCTTGGAAAAAGGCAATTAAGCTCGCCATGAGGTTTCTGTAGTGTAGTGGTTATCACGTTCGCCTAACACGCGAAAGGTCCTCGGTTCGAAACCGAGCAGAAACAGCGGTCAGCTTTTGACAGAAAGTATAGATTGTTTGCGACGCTAAGAGTATTTAGCTCTCTTTTACATTATACGTTTTTTAAAATTCGTGATTCGCAAGACTTCCTTATGCTACCTCAAGACAGGTTTCCATAGTGTAGTGGTTATCACGTTCGCCTCACACGCGAAAGGTCCCCAGTTCGAAACTGGGTGGAAACAACTTGAGTAATTTTTACTATATGTGCTGAAATGGCTCTCAGGTTAGTGGATTTCCATGCTACAAAGGCTGTAATTTCAAGCTATTTGGAGGCAATCATACTAAGGACCTCAAGTCAGACTACCATGATGAATTAGCTCTGTCCTGTTGTTTGTGGAATCTACACAGACTGACACTCTGCTTGCAGTGCATATTATTGGATGAACCTGTCTTGGAAAAAGACCACTCAACCCAAAGTGAAGTTTCTGTAGTGTAGTGGTTATCACGTTCGCCTAACACGCGAAAGGTCCTCGGTTCGAAACCGAGCAGAAACAGCGTCCAACTTTTGACAGAAAGTATGAATTGTTTGCAACGCCAAGAGTATCTATCTCCCTTTTACATTATACACATTTTAATTTGTGAGTCTGAAGATTTTCTTCTGCTTCCTGAAGACAGGTTTCCATAGTGTAGTGGTTATCACGTTCGCCTCACACGCGAAAGGTCCCCAGTTCGAAACTGGGTGGAAACAACTTGAGGATTTTTTACTATATTTGCTGAAATGGCTCTAAGGTAAGTGGATATCCAGCTACAAAGGCTAAAAGCTATTTGAAGGCAATCATACTAAGGATCTCAAGCCAGACTCCAATGGTGAATTATCTCTGTTCTGTTGTTTGTGGAATCTACACAGACTGACACTCTGCTTGCGGTGCAGATTATGGGATGAACCTGTCTTGGAAAAAGGCCACTAAACTCACTGTGAGGTTTCTGTAGTGTAGTGGTTATCACGTTCGCTTTACACGCGAAAGGTCCCCAGTTCGAAACTGGGCAGAAACAAATTGAGTGTTTTTTAACTAAACATGCTGAAATGGATCTCCGGCAAGCGCATTTCCACACTACAAAGGCTCCAATTTCAAGCTAGTTGAAGGCAATCGTGCTAAGGATCTCAAGACAGACTACCAAGCCCAATGAGCACTTTCCTGTTGCTTGTGGAATTTACACAGACCAACACTCTGATTGCAGGGCAGATTATGGGATGAACCTGTCTTGGAAAAAGGCAATTAAGCTCGCCATGAGTTTTCTGTAGTGTAGTGGTTATCACGTTCGCCTAACACGCGAAAGGTCCTCGGTTCGAAACCGAGCAGAAACAGCGGTCAGCTTTTGACAGAAAGTATAGATTGTTTGCGACGCTAAGAGTATTTAGCTCTCTTTTACATTATACGTTTTTTAAAATTCGTGATTCGCAAGACTTCCTTATGCTACCTCAAGACAGGTTTCCATAGTGTAGTGGTTATCACGTTCGCCTCACACGCGAAAGGTCCCCAGTTCGAAACTGGGTGGAAACATCTTGAGTAATTTTTACTATATGTGCTGAAATGGCTCTCAGGTTAGTGGATTTCCATGCTACAAAGGCTGTAATTTCAAGCTATTTGGAGGCAATCATACTAAGGACCTCAAGTCAGACTACCATGATGAATTAGCTCTGTCCTGTTGTTTGTGGAATCTACACAGACTGACACTCTGCTTGCAGTGCATATTATTGGATGAACCTGTCTTGGAAAAAGACCACTCAACCCAAAGTGAAGTTTCTGTAGTGTAGTGGTTATCACGTTCGCCTAACACGCGAAAGGTCCTCGGTTCGAACCCGAGCAGAAACAGCGACCAACTTTTGACAGAAAGTATGAATTGTTTGCAACGCCAAGAGTATCTATCTCCCTTTTACATTATACACATTTTAATTTGTGAGTCTGAAGATTTTCTTCTGCTTCCTGAAGACAGGTTTCCATAGTGTAGTGGTTATCACGTTCGCCTCACACGCGAAAGGTCCCCAGTTCGAAACTGGGTGGAAACAACTTGAGCAATTTTTACTATATGTGCTGAAATGGCTCTAAGGTAAGTGGATATCCAGCTACAAAGGCTCCAATTTCAAGCTAGTTGAAGGCAATCGTGCTAAGGATCTCAAGACAGACTACCAAGCCCAATTCGCACTTTCCTGTTGCTTGTGGAATTTACACAGACCAACACTCTGATTGCAGGGCAGATTATGGGATGAACCTGTCTTGGAAAAAGGCAATTAAGCTCACCATGAGGTTTCTGTAGTGTAGTGGTTATCACGTTCGCCTAACACGCGAAAGGTCCTCGGTTCGAAACCGAGCAGAAACAGCGGTCAGCTTTTGACAGAAAGTATAGATTGTTTGCGACGCTAAGAGTATTTAGCTCTCTTTTACATTATACGTTTTTTAAAATTCGTGATTCGCAAGACTTCCTTATGCTACCTCAAGACAGGTTTCCATAGTGTAGTGGTTATCATGTCGCCTCACACGCGAAAGGTCCCCAGTTCGAAACTGGGTGGAAACATCTGGAGTAATTTTTACTATATGTGCTGAAATGGCTCTCAGGTTAGTGGATTTCCATGCTACAAAGGCTATAATTTCAAGCTATTTGGAGGCAATCATACAAAGGACCTCAAGTCAGACTACCATGATGAATTAGCTCTGTCCTGTTGTTTGTGGAATCTACACAGACTGACACTCTGCTTGCAGTGCATATTATTGGATGAACCTGTCTTGGAAAAAGACCACTCAACCCAAAGTGAAGTTTCTGTAGTGTAGTGGTTATCACGTTCGCCTAACACGCGAAAGGTCCTCGGTTCGAAACCGAGCAGAAACAACGACCAACTTTTGACAGAAAGTATGAATTGTTTGCAACGCCAAGAGTATCTATCTCCCTTTTACATTATACACATTTTAATTTGTGAGTCTGAAGATTTTCTTCTGCTTCCTGAAGACAGGTTTCCATAGTGTAGTGGTTATCACGTTCGCCTCACACGCGAAAGGTCCCCAGTTCGAAACTGGGTGGAAACAACTTGAGCAATTTTTACTATATGTGCTGAAATGGCTCTAAGGTAAGTGGATATCCAGCTACAAAGGCTAAAAGCTATTTGAAGGCAATCATACTAAGGATCTCAAGCCAGACTCCAATGGTGAATTATCTCTGTTCTGTTGTTTGTGGAATCTACACAGACTGACACTCTGCTTGCGGTGCAGATTGTGGGATGAACCTGTCTTGGAAAAAGGCCACTAAACTCACTGTGAGGTTTCTGTAGTGTAGTGGTTATCACGTTCGCTTTACACGCGAAAGGTCCCCAGTTCGAAACTGGGCAGAAACAAATTGAGTGTTTTTTAACTAAACATGCTGAAATGGATCTCCGGCAAGCGCATTTCCACACTACAAAGGCTCCAATTTCAAGCTAGTTGAAGGCAATCGTGCTAAGGATCTCAAGACAGACTACCAAGCCCAATGAGCACTTTCCTGTTGCTTGTGGAATTTACACAGACCAACACTCTGATTGCAGGGCAGATTATGGGATGAACCTGTCTTGGAAAAAGGCAATTAAGCTCGCCATGAGGTTTCTGTAGTGTAGTGGTTATCACGTTCGCCTAACACGCGAAAGGTCCTCGGTTCGAAACCGAGCAGAAACAGCGGTCAGCTTTTGACAGAAAGTATAGATTGTTTGCGACGCTAAGAGTATTTAGCTCTCTTTTACATTATACGTTTTTTAAAATGCGTGATTCGCAAGACTTCCTTATGCTACCTCAAGACAGGTTTCCATAGTGTAGTGGTTATCACGTTCGCCTCACACGCGAAAGGTCCCCAGTTCGAAACTGGGTGGAAACATCTTGAGTAATTTTTACTATATGTGCTGAAATGGCTCTCAGGTTAGTGGATTTCCATGCTACAAAGGCTGTAATTTCAAGCTATTTGGAGGCAATCATACTAAGGACCTCAAGTCAGACTACCATGATGAATTAGCTCTGTCCTGTTGTTTGTGGAATCTACACAGACTGACACTCTGCTTGCAGTGCATATTATTGGATGAACCTGTCTTGGAAAAAGACCACTCAACCCAAAGTGAAGTTTCTGTAGTGTAGTGGTTATCACGTTCGCCTAACACGCGAAAGGTCCTCGGTTCGAACCCGAGCAGAAACAGCGACCAACTTTTGACAGAAAGTATGAATTGTTTGCAACGCCAAGAGTATCTATCTCCCTTTTACATTATACACATTTTAATTTGTGAGTCTGAAGATTTTCTTCTGTTTCCTGAAGACAGGTTTCCATAGTGTAGTGGTTATCACGTTCGCCTCACACGCGAAAGGTCCCCAGTTCGAAACTGGGTGGAAACAACTTGAGCAATTTTTACTATATGTGCTGAAATGGCTCTAAGGTAAGTGGATATCCAGCTACAAAGGCTAAAAGCTATTTGAAGGCAATCATACTAAGGATCTCAAGCCAGACTCCAATGGTGAATTATCTCTGTTCTGTTGTTTGTGGAATCTACACAGACTGACACTCTGCTTGCGGTACAGACTGACACTCTGCTTGCGGTGCAGATTGTGGGATGAACCTGTCTTGGAAAAAGGCCACTAAACTCACTGTGAGGTTTCTGTAGTGTAGTGGTTATCACGTTCGCTTTACACGCGAAAGGTCCCCAGTTCGAAACTGGGCAGAAACAAATTGAGTGTTTTTTAACTAAACATGCTGAAATGGATCTCCGGCAAGCGCATTTCCACACTACAAAGGCTCCAATTTCAAGCTAGTTGAAGGCAATCGTGCTAAGGATCTCAAGACAGACTACCAAGCCCAATGAGCACTTTCCTGTTGCTTGTGGAATTTACACAGACCAACACTCTGATTGCAGGGCAGATTATGGGATGAACCTGTCTTGGAAAAAGGCAATTAAGCTCGCCATGAGGTTTCTGTAGTGTAGTGGTTATCACGTTCGCCTAACACGCGAAAGGTCCTCGGTTCGAAACCGAGCAGAAACAGCGGTCAGCTTTTGACAGAAAGTATAGATTGTTTGCGACGCTAAGAGTATTTAGCTCTCTTTTACATTATACGTTTTTTAAAATTCGTGATTCGCAAGACTTCCTTATGCTACCTCAAGACAGGTTTCCATAGTGTAGTGGTTATCACGTTCGCCTCACACGCGAAAGGTCCCCAGTTCGAAACTGGGTGGAAACAACTTGAGTAATTTTTACTAAATGTGCTGAAATGGCTCTCAGGTTAGTGGATTTCCATGCTACAAAGGCTGTAATTTCAAGCTATTTGGAGGCAATCATACTAAGGACCTCAAGTCAGACTACCATGATGAATTAGCTCTGTCCTGTTGTTTGTGGAATCTACACAGACTGACACTCTGCTTGCAGTGCATATTATTGGATGAACCTGTCTTGGAAAAAGACCACTCAACCCAAAGTGAAGTTTCTGTAGTGTAGTGGTTATCACGTTCGCCTAACACGCGAAAGGTCCTCGGTTCGAAACCGAGCAGAAACAGCGCCCAACTTTTGACAGAAAGTATGAATTGTTTGCAACGCCAAGAGTATCTATCTCCCTTTTACATTATACACATTTTAATTTGTGAGTCTGAAGATTTTCTTCTGCTTCCTGAAGACAGGTTTCCATAGTGTAGTGGTTATCACGTTCGCCTCACACGCGAAAGGTCCCCAGTTCGAAACTGGGTGGAAACAACTTGAGGATTTTTTACTATATTTGCTGAAATGGCTCTAAGGTAAGTGGATATCCAGCTACAAAGGCTAAAAGCTATTTGAAGGCAATCATACTAAGGATCTCAAGCCAGACTCCAATGGTGAATTATCTCTGTTCTGTTGTTTGTGGAATCTACACAGACTGACACTCTGCTTGCGGTGCAGATTGTGGGATGAACCTGTCTTGGAAAAAGGCCACTAAACTCACTGTGAGGTTTCTGTAGTGTAGTGGTTATCACGTTCGCTTTACACGCGAAAGGTCCCCAGTTCGAAACTGGGCAGAAACAAATTGAGTGTTTTTTAACTAAACATGCTGAAATGGATCTCCGGCAAGCGCATTTCCACACTACAAAGGCTCCAATTTCAAGCTAGTTGAAGGCAATCGTGCTAAGGATCTCAAGACAGACTACCAAGCCCAATGAGCACTTTCCTGTTGCTTGTGGAATTTACACAGACCAACACTCTGATTGCAGGGCAGATTATGGGATGAACCTGTCTTGGAAAAAGGCAATTAAGCTCGCCATGAGGTTTCTGTAGTGTAGTGGTTATCACGTTCGCCTAACACGCGAAAGGTCCTCGGTTCGAAACCGAGCAGAAACAGCGGTCAGCTTTTGACAGAAAGTATAGATTGTTTGCGACGCTAAGAGTATTTAGCTCTCTTTTACATTATACGTTTTTTAAAATTCGTGATTCGCAAGACTTCCTTATGCTACCTCAAGACAGGTTTCCATAGTGTAGTGGTTATCACGTTCGCCTCACACGCGAAAGGTCCCCAGTTCGAAACTGGGTGGAAACATCTTGAGTAATTTTTACTATATGTGCTGAAATGGCTCTCAGGTTAGTGGATTTCCATGCTACAAAGGCTGTAATTTCAAGCTATTTGGAGGCAATCATACTAAGGACCTCAAGTCAGACTACCATGATGAATTAGCTCTGTCCTGTTGTTTGTGGAATCTACACAGACTGACACTCTGCTTGCAGTGCATATTATTGGATGAACCTGTCTTGGAAAAAGACCACTCAACCCAAAGTGAAGTTTCTGTAGTGTAGTGGTTATCACGTTCGCCTAACACGCGAAAGGTCCTCGGTTCGAACCCGAGCAGAAACAGCAACCAACTTTTGACAGAAAGTATGAATTGTTTGCAACGCCAAGAGTATCTATCTCCCTTTTACATTATACACATTTTAATTTGTGAGTCTGAAGATTTTCTTCTGCTTCCTGAAGACAGGTTTCCATAGTGTAGTGGTTATCACGTTCGCCTCACACGCGAAAGGTCCCCAGTTCGAAACTGGGTGGAAACAACTTGAGCAATTTTTACTATATGTGCTGAAATGGCTCTAAGGTAAGTGGATATCCAGCTACAAAGGCTCCAATTTCAAGCTAGTTGAAGGCAATCGTGCTAAGGATCTCAAGACAGACTACCAAGCCCAATTCGCACTTTCCTGTTGCTTGTGGAATTTACACAGACCAACACTCTGATTGCAGGGCAGATTATGGGATGAACCTGTCTTGGAAAAAGGCAATTAAGCTCACCATGAGGTTTCTGTAGTGTAGTGGTTATCACGTTCGCCTAACACGCGAAAGGTCCTCGGTTCGAAACCGAGCAGAAACAGCGGTCAGCTTTTGACAGAAAGTATAGATTGTTTGCGACGCTAAGAGTATTTAGCTCTCTTTTACATTATACGTTTTTTAAAATTCGTGATTCGCAAGACTTCCTTATGCTACCTCAAGACAGGTTTCCATAGTGTAGTGGTTATCACGTTCGCCTCACACGCGAAAGGTCCCCAGTTCGAAACTGGGTGGAAACATCTGGAGTAATTTTTACTATATGTGCTGAAATGGCTCTCAGGTTAGTGGATTTCCATGCTACAAAGGCTATAATTTCAAGCTATTTGGAGGCAATCATACAAAGGACCTCAAGTCAGACTACCATGATGAATTAGCTCTGTCCTGTTGTTTGTGGAATCTACACAGACTGACACTCTGCTTGCAGTGCATATTATTGGATGAACCTGTCTTGGAAAAAGACCACTCAACCCAAAGTGAAGTTTCTGTAGTGTAGTGGTTATCACGTTCGCCTAACACGCGAAAGGTCCTCGGTTCGAAACCGAGCAGAAACAACGACCAACTTTTGACAGAAAGTATGAATTGTTTGCAACGCCAAGAGTATCTATCTCCCTTTTACATTATACACATTTTAATTTGTGAGTCTGAAGATTTTCTTCTGCTTCCTGAAGACAGGTTTCCATAGTGTAGTGGTTATCACGTTCGCCTCACACGCGAAAGGTCCGCAGTTCGAAACTGGGTGGAAACAACTTGAGCAATTTTTACTATATGTGCTGAAATGGCTCTAAGGTAAGTGGATATCCAGCTACAAAGGCTAAAAGCTATTTGAAGGCAATCATACTAAGGATCTCAAGCCAGACTCCAATGGTGAATTATCTCTGTTCTGTTGTTTGTGGAATCTACACAGACTGACACTCTGCTTGCGGTGCAGATTATGGGATGAACCTGTCTTGGAAAAAGGCCACTAAACTCACTGTGAGGTTTCTGTAGTGTAGTGGTTATCACGTTCGCTTTACACGCGAAAGGTCCCCAGTTCGAAACTGGGCAGAAATATAATTGAGTGTTTTTTAACTAAACATGCTGAAATGGATCTCCGGCAAGCGCATTTCCACACTACAAAGGCTCCAATTTCAAGCTAGTTGAAGGCAATCGTGCTAAGGATCTCAAGACAGACTACCAAGCCCAATGAGCACTTTCCTGTTGCTTGTGGAATTTACACAGACCAACACTCTGATTGCAGGGCAGATTATGGGATGAACCTGTCTTGGAAAAAGGCAATTAAGCTCACCATGAGGTTTCTGTAGTGTAGTGGTTATCACGTTCGCCTAACACGCGAAAGGTCCTCGGTTCGAAACCGAGCAGAAACAGCGGTCAGCTTTTGACAGAAAGTATAGATTGTTTGCGACGCTAAGAGTATTTAGCTCTCTTTTACATTATACGTTTTTTAAAATTCGTGATTCGCAAGACTTCCTTATGCAACTCAAGACAGGTCTCCATAGTGTAGTGGTTATCACGTTCGCCTCACACGCGAAAGGTCCCCAGTTCGAAACTGGGTGGAAACATCTGGAGTAATTTTTACTATATGTGCTGAAATGGCTCTCAGGTTAGTGGATTTCCATGCTACAAAGGCTATAATTTCAAGCTATTTGGAGGCAATCATACTAAGGACCTCAAGTCAGACTACCATGATGAATTAGCTCTGTCCTGTTGTTTGTGGAATCTACACAGACTGACACTCTGCTTGCAGTGCATATTATTGGATGAACCTGTCTTGGAAAAAGACCACTCAACCCAAAGTGAAGTTTCTGTAGTGTAGTGGTTATCACGTTTGCCTAACACGCGAAAGGTCTTCGGTTCGAAACCGAGCAGAAACAACGACCAACTTTTGACAGAAAGTATGAATTGTTTGCAACGCCAAGAGTATCTATCTCCCTTTTACATTATACACATTTTAATTTGTGAGTCTGAAGATTTTCTTCTGCTTCCTGAAGACAGGTTTCCATAGTGTAGTGGTTATCACGTTCGCCTCACACGCGAAAGGTCCCCAGTTCGAAACTGGGTGGAAACAACTTGAGCAATTTTTACTATATGTGCTGAAATGGCTCTAAGGTAAGTGGATATCCAGCTACAAAGGCTAAAAGCTATTTGAAGGCAATCATACTAAGGATCTCAAGCCAGACTCCAATGGTGAATTATCTCTGTTCTGTTGTTTGTGGGATCTACACAGACTGACACTCTGCTTGCGGTGCAGATTATGGGATGAACCTGTCTTGGAAAAAGGCCACTAAACTCACTGTGAGGTTTCTGTAGTGTAGTGGTTATCACGTTCGCTTTACACGCGAAAGGTCCCCAGTTCGAAACTGGGCAGAAACAAATTGAGTGTTTTTTAACTAAACATGCTGAAATGGATCTCCGGCAAGCGCATTTCCACACTACAAAGGCTCCAATTTCAAGCTAGTTGAAGGCAATCGTGCTAAGGATCTCAAGACAGACTACCAAGCCCAATTCGCACTTTCCTGTTGCTTGTGGAATTTACACAGACCAACACTCTGATTGCAGGGCAGATTATGGGATGAACCTGTCTTGGAAAAAGGCAATTAAGCTCACCATGAGGTTTCTGTAGTGTAGTGGTTATCACGTTCGCCTAACACGCGAAAGGTCCTCGTTTCGAAACCGAGCAGAAACAGCGGTCAGCTTTGACTGAAAGTATAGATTGTTTGCGACGCTAAGAGTATTTAGCTCTCTTTTACATTATACGTTTTTTAAAATTCGTGATTCGCAAGACTTCCTTATGCTACCTCAAGAGAGGTTTCCATAGTGTGGTGGTTATCACGTTCGCCTCACACGCGAAAGGTCCCCAGTTCGAAACTGGGTGGAAACATCTTGAGTAATTTTTACTATATGTGCTGAAATGGCTCTCAGGTTAGTGGATTTCCATGCTACAAAGGCTGTAATTTCAAGCTATTTGGAGGCAATCATACTAAGGACCTCAAGTCAGACTACCATGATGAATTAGCTCTGTCCTGTTGTTTGTGGAATCTACACAGACTGACACTCTGCTTGCAGTGCATATTATTGGATGAACCTGTCTTGGAAAAAGACCACTCAACCCAAAGTGAAGTTTCTGTAGTGTAGTGGTTATCACGTTCGCCTAACACGCGAAAGGTCCTCGGTTCGAACCCGAGCAGAAACAACGACCAACTTTTGACAGAAAGTATGAATTGTTTGCAACGCCAAGAGTATCTATCTCCCTTTTACATTATACACATTTTAATTTGTGAGTCTGAAGATTTTCTTCTGCTTCCTGAAGACAGGTTTCCATAGTGTAGTGGTTATCACGTTTGCCTCACACGCGAAAGGTCCCCAGTTCGAAACTGGGTGGAAACAACTTGAGCAATTTTTACTATATGTGCTGAAATGGCTCTAAGGTAAGTGGATATCCAGCTACAAAGGCTAAAAGCTATTTAAAGGCAATCATACTAAGGATCTCAAGCCAGACTCCAATGGTGAATTATCTCTGTTCTGTTGTTTGTGGAATCTACACAGACTGACACTCTGCTTGCGGTGCAGATTATGGGATGAACCTGTCTTGGAAAAAGGCCACTAAACTCACTGTGAGGTTTCTGTAGTGTAGTGGTTATCACGTTCGCTTTACACGCGAAAGGTCCCCAGTTCGAAACTGGGCAGAAATATAATTGAGTGTTTTTTAACTAAACATGCTGAAATGGATCTCCGGCAAGCGCATTTTCACACTACAAAGGCTCCAATTTCAAGCTAGTTGAAGGCAATCGTGCTAAGGATCTCAAGACAGACTACCAAGCCCAATGAGCACTTTCCTGTTGCTTGTGGAATTTACACAGACCAACACTCTGATTGCAGGGCAGATTATGGGATGAACCTGTCTTGGAAAAAGGCAATTAAGCTCACCATGAGGTTTCTGTAGTGTAGTGGTTATCACGTTCGCCTAACACGCGAAAGGTCCTCGGTTCGAAACCGAGCAGAAACAGCGGTCAGCTTTTGACAGAAAGTATAGATTGTTTGCGACGCTAAGAGTATTTAGCTCTCTTTTACATTATACGTTTTTTAAAATTCGTGATTCGCAAGACTTCCTTATGCTACCTCAAGACAGGTCTCCATAGTGTAGTGGTTATCACGTTCGCCTCACACGCGAAAGGTCCCCAGTTCGAAACTGGGTGGAAACATCTGGAGTAATTTTTACTATATGTGCTGAAATGGCTCTCAGGTTAGTGGATTTCCATGCTACAAAGGCTATAATTTCAAGCTATTTGGAGGCAATCATACTAAGGACCTCAAGTCAGACTACCATGATGAATTAGCTCTGTCCTGTTGTTTGTGGAATCTACACAGACTGACACTCTGCTTGCAGTGCATATTATTGGATGAACCTGTCTTGGAAAAAGACCACTCAACCCAAAGTGAAGTTTCTGTAGTGTAGTGGTTATCACGTTCGCCTAACACGCGAAAGGTCTTCGGTTCGAAACCGAGCAGAAACAACGACCAACTTTTGACAGAAAGTATGAATTGTTTGCAACGCCAAGAGTATCTATCTCCCTTTTACATTATACACATTTTAATTTGTGAGTCTGAAGATTTTCTTCTGCTTCCTGAAGACAGGTTTCCATAGTGTAGTGGTTATCACGTTCGCCTCACACGCGAAAGGTCCCCAGTTCGAAACTGGGTGGAAACAACTTGAGCAATTTTTACTATATGTGCTGAAATGGCTCTAAGGTAAGTGGATATCCAGCTACAAAGGCTAAAAGCTATTTGAAGGCAATCATACTAAGGATCTCAAGCCAGACTCCAATGGTGAATTATCTCTGTTCTGTTGTTTGTGGAATCTACACAGACTGACACTCTGCTTGCGGTGCAGATTATGGGATGAACCTGTCTTGGAAAAAGGCCACTAAACTCACTGTGAGGTTTCTGTAGTGTAGTGGTTATCACGTTCGCTTTACACGCGAAAGGTCCCCAGTTCGAAACTGGGCAGAAACAAATTGAGTGTTTTTTAACTAAACATGCTGAAATGGATCTCCGGCAAGCGCATTTCCACACTACAAAGGCTCCAATTTCAAGCTAGTTGAAGGCAATCGTGCTAAGGATCTCAAGACAGACTACCAAGCCCAATGAGCACTTTCCTGTTGCTTGTGGAATTTACACAGACCAACACTCTGATTGCAGGGCAGATTATGGGATGAACCTGTCTTGGAAAAAGGCAATTAAGCTCACCATGAGGTTTCTGTAGTGTAGTGGTTATCACGTTCGCCTAACACGCGAAAGGTCCTCGGTTCGAAACCGAGCAGAAACAGCGGTCAGCTTTTGACAGAAAGTATAGATTGTTTGCGACGCTAAGAGTATTTAGCTCTCTTTTACATTATACGTTTTTTAAAATTCGTGATTCGCAAGACTTCCTTATGCTACCTCAAGACAGGTTTCCATAGTGTAGTGGTTATCACGTTCGCCTCACACGCGAAAGGTCCCCAGTTCGAAACTGGGTGGAAACATCTGGAGTAATTTTTACTATATGTGCTGAAATGGCTCTCAGGTTAGTGGATTTCCATGCTACAAAGGCTATAATTTCAAGCTATTTGGAGGCAATCATACAAAGGACCTCAAGTCAGACTACCATGATGAATTAGCTCTGTCCTGTTGTTTGTGGAATCTACACAGACTGACACTCTGCTTGCAGTGCATATTATTGGATGAACCTGTCTTGGAAAAAGACCACTCAACCCAAAGTGAAGTTTCTGTAGTGTAGTGGTTATCACGTTCGCCTAACACGCGAAAGGTCCTCGGTTCGAAACCGAGCAGAAACAACGACCAACTTTTGACAGAAAGTATGAATTGTTTGCAACGCCAAGAGTATCTATCTCCCTTTTACATTATACACATTTTAATTTGTGAGTCTGAAGATTTTCTTCTGCTTCCTGAAGACAGGTTTCCATAGTGTAGTGGTTATCACGTTCGCCTCACACGCGAAAGGTCCGCAGTTCGAAACTGGGTGGAAACAACTTGAGCAATTTTTACTATATGTGCTGAAATGGCTCTAAGGTAAGTGGATATCCAGCTACAAAGGCTAAAAGCTATTTGAAGGCAATCATACTAAGGATCTCAAGCCAGACTCCAATGGTGAATTATCTCTGTTCTGTTGTTTGTGGAATCTACACAGACTGACACTCTGCTTGCGGTGCAGATTATGGGATGAACCTGTCTTGGAAAAAGGCCACTAAACTCACTGTGAGGTTTCTGTAGTGTAGTGGTTATCACGTTCGCATTACACGCGAAAGGTCCCCAGTTCGAAACTGGGCAGAAATATAATTGAGTGTTTTTTAACTAAACATGCTGAAATGGATCTCCGGCAAGCGCATTTCCACACTACAAAGGCTCCAATTTCAAGCTAGTTGAAGGCAATCGTGCTAAGGATCTCAAGACAGACTACCAAGCCCAATGAGCACTTTCCTGTTGCTTGTGGAATTTACACAGACCAACACTCTGATTGCAGGGCAGATTATGGGATGAACCTGTCTTGGAAAAAGGCAATTAAGCTCACCATGAGGTTTCTGTAGTGTAGTGGTTATCACGTTCGCCTAACACGCGAAAGGTCCTCGGTTCGAAACCGAGCAGAAACAGCGGTCAGCTTTTGACAGAAAGTATAGATTGTTTGCGACGCTAAGAGTATTTAGCTCTCTTTTACATTATACGTTTTTTAAAATTCGTGATTCGCAAGACTTCCTTATGCTACCTCAAGACAGGTCTCCATAGTGTAGTGGTTATCACGTTCGCCTCACACGCGAAACGTCCCCAGTTCGAAACTGGGTGGAAACATCTGGAGTAATTTTTACTATATGTGCTGAAATGGCTCTCAGGTTAGTGGATTTCCATGCTACAAAGGCTATAATTTCAAGCTAGTTGGAGGCAATCATACTAAGGACCTCAAGTCAGACTACCATGATGAATTAGCTCTGTCCTGTTGTTTGTGGAATCTACACAGACTGACACTCTGCTTGCAGTGCATATTATTGGATGAACCTGTCTTGGAAAAAGACCACTCAACCCAAAGTGAAGTTTCTGTAGTGTAGTGGTTATCACGTTCGCCTAACACGCGAAAGGTCTTCGGTTCGAAACCGAGCAGAAACAACGACCAACTTTTGACAGAAAGTATGAATTGTTTGCAACGCCAAGAGTATCTATCTCCCTTTTACATTATACACATTTTAATTTGTGAGTCTGAAGATTTTCTTCTGCTTCCTGAAGACAGGTTTCCATAGTGTAGTGGTTATCACGTTTGCCTCACACGCGAAAGGTCCCCAGTTCGAAACTGGGTGGAAACAACTTGAGCAATTTTTACTATATGTGCTGAAATGGCTCTAAGGTAAGTGGATATCCAGCTACAAAGGCTAAAAGCTATTTGAAGGCAATCATACTAAGGATCTCAAGCCAGACTCCAATGGTGAATTATCTCTGTTCTGTTGTTTGTGGAATCTACACAGACTGACACTCTGCTTGCGGTGCAGATTATGGGATGAACCTGTCTTGGAAAAAGGCCACTAAACTCACTGTGAGGTTTCTGTAGTGTAGTGGTTATCACGTTCGCTTTACACGCGAAAGGTCCCCAGTTCGAAACTGGGCAGAAACAAATTGAGTGTTTTTTAACTAAACATGCTGAAATGGATCTCCGGCAAGCGCATTTCCACACTACAAAGGCTCCAATTTCAAGCTAGTTGAAGGCAATCGTGCTAAGGATCTCAAGACAGACTACCAAGCCCAATGAGCACTTTCCTGTTGCTTGTGGAATTTACACAGACCAACACTCTGATTGCAGGGCAGATTATGGGATGAACCTGTCTTGGAAAAAGGCAATTAAGCTCACCATGAGGTTTCTGTAGTGTAGTGGTTATCACGTTCGCCTAACACGCGAAAGGTCCTCGTTTCGAAACCGAGCAGAAACAGCAGTCAGCTTTTGACTGAAAGTATAGATTGTTTGCGACGCTAAGAGTATTTAGCTCTCTTTTACATTATACGTTTTTTAAAATTCGTGATTCGCAAGACTTCCTTATGCTACCTCAAGACAGGTTTCCATAGTGTAGTGGTTATCACGTTCGCCTCACACGCGAAAGGTCCCCAGTTCGAAACTGGGTGGAAACATCTTGAGTAATTTTTACTATATGTGCTGAAATGGCTCTCAGGTTAGTGGATTTCCATGCTACAAAGGCTGTAATTTCAAGCTATTTGGAGGCAATCATACTAAGGACCTCAAGTCAGACTACCATGATGAATTAGCTCTGTCCTGTTGTTTGTGGAATCTACACAGACTGACACTCTGCTTGCAGTGCATATTATTGGATGAACCTGTCTTGGAAAAAGACCACTCAACCCAAAGTGAAGTTTCTGTAGTGTAGTGGTTATCACGTTCGCCTAACACGCGAAAGGTCCTCGGTTCGAAACCGAGCAGAAACAGCGACCAACTTTTGACAGAAAGTATGAATTGTTTGCAACGCCAAGAGTATCTATCTCCCTTTTACGTTATACACATTTTAATTTGTGAGTCTGAAGATTTTCTTCTGCTTCCTGAAGACAGGTTTCCATAGTGTAGTGGTTATCACGTTCGCCTCACACGCGAAAGGTCCCCAGTTCGAAACTGGGTGGAAACAACTTGAGCAATTTTTACTATATGTGCTGAAATGGCTCTAAGGTAAGTGGATATCCAGCTACAAAGGCTAAAAGCTATTTAAAGGCAATCATACTAAGGATCTCAAGCCAGACTCCAATGGTGAATTATCTCTGTTCTGTTGTTTGTGGAATCTACACAGACTGACACTCTGCTTGCGGTGCAGATTATGGGATGAACCTGTCTTGGAAAAAGGCCACTAAACTCACTGTGAGGTTTCTGTAGTGTAGTGGTTATCACGTTCGCATTACACGCGAAAGGACCCCAGTTCGAAACTGGGCAGAAATATAATTGAGTGTTTTTTAACTAAACATGCTGAAATGGATCTCCGGCAAGCGCATTTCCACACTACAAAGGCTCCAATTTCAAGCTAGTTGAAGGCAATCGTGCTAAGGATCTCAAGACAGACTACCAAGCCCAATGAGCACTTTCCTGTTGCTTGTGGAATTTACACAGACCAACACTCTGATTGCAGGGCAGATTATGGGATGAACCTGTCTTGGAAAAAGGCAATTAAGCTCACCATGAGGTTTCTGTAGTGTAGTGGTTATCACGTTCGCCTAACACGCGAAAGGTCCTCGGTTCGAAACCGAGCAGAAACAGCGGTCAGCTTTTGACAGAAAGTATAGATTGTTTGCGACGCTAAGAGTATTTAGCTCTCTTTTACATTATACGTTTTTTAAAATTCGTGATTCGCAAGACTTCCTTATGCTACCTCAAGACAGGTCTCCATAGTGTAGTGGTTATCACGTTCGCCTCACACGCGAAAGGTCCCCAGTTCGAAACTGGGTAGAAACATCTGGAGTAATTTTTACTATATGTGCTGAAATGGCTCTCAGGTTAGTGGATTTCCATGCTACAAAGGCTATAATTTCAAGCTATTTGGAGGCAATCATACTAAGGACCTCAAGTCAGACTACCATGATGAATTAGCTCTGTCCTGTTGTTTGTGGAATCTACACAGACTGACACTCTGCTTGCAGTGCATATTATTGGATGAACCTGTCTTGGAAAAAGACCACTCAACCCAAAGTGAAGTTTCTGTAGTGTAGTGGTTATCACGTTCGCCTAACACGCGAAAGGTCCTCGGTTCGAAACCGAGCAGAAACAACGACCAACTTTTGACAGAAAGTATGAATTGTTTGCAACGCCAAGAGTATCTATCTCCCTTTTACATTATACACATTTTAATTTGTGAGTCTGAAGATTTTCTTCTGCTTCCTGAAGACAGGTTTCCATAGTGTAGTGGTTATCACGTTCGCCTCACACGCGAAAGGTCCGCAGTTCGAAACTGGGTGGAAACAACTTGAGCAATTTTTACTATATGTGCTGAAATGGCTCTAAGGTAAGTGGATATCCAGCTACAAAGGCTAAAAGCTATTTGAAGGCAATCATACTAAGGATCTCAAGCCAGACTCCAATGGTGAATTATCTCTGTTCTGTTGTTTGTGGAATCTACACAGACTGACACTCTGCTTGCGGTGCAGATTATGGGATGAACCTGTCTTGGAAAAAGGCCACTAAACTCACTGTGAGGTTTCTGTAGTGTAGTGGTTATCACGTTCGCATTACACGCGAAAGGTCCCCAGTTCGAAACTGGGCAGAAATATAATTGAGTGTTTTTTAACTAAACATGCTGAAATGGATCTCCGGCAAGCGCATTTCCACACTACAAAGGCTCCAATTTCAAGCTAGTTGAAGGCAATCGTGCTAAGGATCTCAAGACAGACTACCAAGCCCAATGAGCACTTTCCTGTTGCTTGTGGAATTTACACAGACCAACACTCTGATTGCAGGGCAGATTATGGGATGAACCTGTCTTGGAAAAAGGCAATTAAGCTCACCATGAGGTTTCTGTAGTGTAGTGGTTATCACGTTCGCCTAACACGCGAAAGGTCCTCGGTTCGAAACCGAGCAGAAACAGCGGTCAGCTTTTGACAGAAAGTATAGATTGTTTGCGACGCTAAGAGTATTTAGCTCTCTTTTACATTATACGTTTTTTAAAATTCGTGATTCGCAAGACTTCCTTATGCTACCTCAAGACAGGTCTCCATAGTGTAGTGGTTATCACGTTCGCCTCACACGCGAAAGGTCCCCAGTTCGAAACTGGGTGGAAACATCTGGAGTAATTTTTACTATATGTGCTGAAATGGCTCTCAGGTTAGTGGATTTCCATGCTACAAAGGCTATAATTTCAAGCTATTTGGAGGCAATCATACTAAGGACCTCAAGTCAGACTACCATGATGAATTAGCTCTGTCCTGTTGTTTGTGGAATCTACACAGACTGACACTCTGCTTGCAGTGCATATTATTGGATGAACCTGTCTTGGAAAAAGACCACTCAACCCAAAGTGAAGTTTCTGTAGTGTAGTGGTTATCACGTTCGCCTAACACGCGAAAGGTCTTCGGTTCGAAACCGAGCAGAAACAACGACCAACTTTTGACAGAAAGTATGAATTGTTTGCAACGCCAAGAGTATCTATCTCCCTTTTACATTATACACATTTTAATTTGTGAGTCTGAAGATTTTCTTCTGCTTCCTGAAGACAGGTTTCCATAGTGTAGTGGTTATCACGTTCGCCTCACACGCGAAAGGTCCCCAGTTCGAAACTGGGTGGAAACAACTTGAGCAATTTTTACTATATGTGCTGAAATGGCTCTAAGGTAAGTGGATATCCAGCTACAAAGGCTAAAAGCTATTTGAAGGCAATCATACTAAGGATCTCAAGCCGGACTCCAATGGTGAATTATCTCTGTTCTGTTGTTTGTGGAATCTACACAGACTGACACTCTGCTTGCGGTGCAGATTATGGGATGAACCTGTCTTGGAAAAAGGCCACTAAACTCACTGTGAGGTTTCTGTAGTGTAGTGGTTATCACGTTCGCTTTACACGCGAAAGGTCCCCAGTTCGAAACTGGGCAGAAACAAATTGAGTGTTTTTTAACTAAACATGCTGAAATGGATCTCCGGCAAGCGCATTTCCACACTACAAAGGCTCCAATTTCAAGCTAGTTGAAGGCAATCGTGCTAAGGATCTCAAGACAGACTACCAAGCCCAATGAGCACTTTCCTGTTGCTTGTGGAATTTACACAGACCAACACTCTGATTGCAGGGCAGATTATGGGATGAACCTGTCTTGGAAAAAGGCAATTAAGCTCACCATGAGGTTTCTGTAGTGTAGTGGTTATCACGTTCGCCTAACACGCGAAAGGTCCTCGGTTCGAAACCGAGCAGAAACAGCGGTCAGCTTTTGACAGAAAGTATAGATTGTTTGCGACGCTAAGAGTATTTAGCTCTCTTTTACATTATACGTTTTTTAAAATTCGTGATTCGCAAGACTTCCTTATGCTACCTCAAGAGAGGTTTCCATAGTGTAGTGGTTATCACGTTCGCCTAACACGCGAAAGGTCCCCAGTTCGAAACTGGGTGGAAACATCTTGAGTAATTTTTACTATATGTGCTGAAATGGCTCTCAGGTTAGTGGATTTCCATGCTACAAAGGCTGTAATTTCAAGCTATTTGGAGGCAATCATACTAAGGACCTCAAGTCAGACTACCATGATGAATTAGCTCTGTCCTGTTGTTTGTGGAATCTACACAGACTGACACTCTGCTTGCAGTGCATATTATTGGATGAACCTGTCTTGGAAAAAGACCACTCAACCCAAAGTGAAGTTTCTGTAGTGTAGTGGTTATCACGTTCGCCTAACACGTGAAAGGTCCTCGGTTCGAAACCGAGCAGAAACAGCGACCAACTTTTGACAGAAAGTATGAATTGTTTGCAACGCCAAGAGTATCTATCTCCCTTTTACATTATACACATTTTAATTTGTGAGTCTGAAGATTTTCTTCTGCTTCCTGAAGACAGGTTTCCATAGTGTAATGGTTATCACGTTCGCCTCACACGCGAAAGGTCCCCAGTTCGAAACTGGGTGGAAACAACTTGAGGATTTTTTACTATATGTGCTGAAATGGCTCTAAGGTAAGTGGATATCCAGCTACAAAGGCTAAAAGCTATTTGAAGGCAATCATACTAAGGATCTCAAGCCAGACTCCAATGGTGAATTATCTCTGTTCTGTTGTTTGTGGAATCTACACAGACTGACACTCTGCTTGCGGTGCAGATTATGGGATGAACCTGTCTTGGAAAAAGGCCACTAAACTCACTGTGAGGTTTCTGTAGTGTAGTGGTTATCACGTTCGCTTTACATGCGAAAGGTCCCCAGTTCGAAACTGGGCAAAAACAAATTGAGTGTTTTTTAACTAAACATGCTGAAATGGATCTCCGGCAAGCGCATTTCCACACTACAAAGGCTCCAATTTCAAGCTAGTTGAAGGCAATCGTGCTAAGGATCTCAAGACAGACTACCAAGCCCAATGAGCACTTTCCTGTTGCTTGTGGAATTTACACAGACCAACACTCTGATTGCAGGGCAGATTATGGGATGAACCTGTCTTGGAAAAAGGCAATTAAGCTCACCATGAGGTTTCTGTAGTGTAGTGGTTATCACGTTCGCCTAACACGCGAAAGGTCCTCGGTTCGAAACCGAGCAGAAACAGCGGTCAGCTTTTGACAGAAAGTATAGATTGTTTGCGACGCTAAGAGTATTTAGCTCTCTTTTACATTATACGTTTTTTAAAATTCGTGATTCGCAAGACTTCCTTATGCTACTTCAAGACAGGTTTCCATAGTGTAGTGGTTATCACGTTCGACACACACGCGAAAGGTCCTCAGTTCGAAACTGGGTGGAAACATCTTGAGTAATTTTTACTATATGTGCTGAAATGGCTCTCAGGTTAGTGGATTTCCATGCTACAAAGGCAATAATTTCAAGCTATTTGGAGGCAATCATACTAAGGACCTCAAGTCAGACTACCATGATGAATTAGCTCTGTCCTGTTGTTTGTGGAATCTACACAGACTGACACTCTGCTTGCAGTGCATATTATTGGATGAACCTGTCTTGGAAAAAGACCACTCAACCCAAAGTGAAGTTTCTGTAGTGTAGTGGTTATCACGTTCGCCTAACACGCGAAAGGTCCTCGGTTCGAAACCGAGCAGAAACAACGACCAACTTTTGACAGAAAGTATGAATTGTTTGCAACGCCAAGAGTATCTATCTCCCTTTTACATTATACACATTTTAATTTGTGAGTCTGAAGATTTTCTTCTGCTTCCTGAAGACAGGTTTCCATAGTGTAGTGGTTATCACGTTCGCCTCACACGCGAAAGGTCCCCAGTTCGAAACTGGGTGGAAACAACTTGAGCAATTTTTACTATATGTGCTGAAATGGCTCTAAGGTAAGTGGATATCCAGCTACAAAGGCTAAAAGCTATTTGAAGGCAATCATACTAAGGATCTCAAGCCAGACTCCAATGGTGAATTATCTCTGTTCTGTTGTTTGTGGAATCTACACAGACTGACACTCTGCTTGCGGTGCAGATTATGGGATGAACCTGTCTTGGAAAAAGGCCACTAAACTCACTGTGAGGTTTCTGTAGTGTAGTGGTTATCACGTTCGCTTTACACGCGAAAGGTCCCCAGTTCGAAACTGGGCAGAAACAAATTGAGTGTTTTTTAACTAAACATGCTGAAATGGATCTCCGGCAAGCGCATTTCCACACTACAAAGGCTCCAATTTCAAGCTAGTTGAAGGCAATCGTGCTAAGGATCTCAAGACAGACTACCAAGCCCAATGAGCACTTTCCTGTTGCTTGTGGAATTTACACAGACCAACACTCTGATTGCAGGGCAGATTATGGGATGAACCTGTCTTGGAAAAAGGCAATTAAGCTCACCATGAGGTTTCTGTAGTGTAGTGGTTATCACGATCGCCTAACACGCGAAAGGTCCTCGGTTCGAAACCGAGCAGGAACAGCAGTCAGCTTTTGACAGAAAGTATAGATTGTTTGCGACGCTAAGAGTATTTAGCTCTCTTTTACATTATACGTTTTTTAAAATTCGTGATTCGCAAGACTTCCTTATGCTACCTCAAGACAGGTTTCCATAGTGTAGTGGTTATCATGTTCGCCTCACACGCGAAAGGTCCCCAGTTCGAAACTGGGTGGAAACATCTTGAGTAATTTTTACTATATGTGCTGAAATGGCTCTCAGGTTAGTGGATTTCCATGCTACAAAGGCTATAATTTCAAGCTATTTGGAGGCAATCATACTAAGGACCTCAAGTCAGACTACCATGATGAATTAGCTCTGTCCTGTTGTTTGTGGAATCTACACAGACTGACACTCTGCTTGCAGTGCATATTATTGGATGAACCTGTCTTGGAAAAAGACCACTCAACCCAAAGTGAAGTTTCTGTAGTGTAGTGGTTATCACGTTCGCCTAACACGCGAAAGGTCCTCGGTTCGAAACCGAGCAGAAACAACGACCAACTTTTGACAGAAAGTATGAATTGTTTGCAACGCCAAGAGTATCTATCTCCCTTTTACATTATACACATTTTAATTTGTGAGTCTGAAGATTTTCTTCTGCTTCCTGAAGACAGGTTTCCATAGTGTAGTGGTTATCACGTTCGCCTCACACGCGAAAGGTCCCCAGTTCGAAACTGGGTGGAAACAACTTGAGCAATTTTTACTATATGTGCTGAAATGGCTCTAAGGTAAGTGGATATCCAGCTACAAAGGCTAAAAGCTATTTGAAGGCAATCATACTAAGGATCTCAAGCCAGACTCCAATGGTGAATTATCTCTGTTCTGTTGTTTGTGGAATCTACACAGACTGACACTCTGCTTGCGGTGCAGATTATGGGATGAACCTGTCTTGGAAAAAGGCCACTAAACTCACTGTGAGGTTTCTGTAGTGTAGTGGTTATCACGTTCGCTTTACACGCGAAAGGTCCCCAGTTCGAAACTGGGCAAAAACAAATTGAGTGGTTTTTAACTAAACATGCTGAAATGGATCTCCGGCAAGCGCATTTCCACACTACAAAGGCTCCAATTTCAAGCTAGTTGAAGGCAATCGTGCTAAGGATCTCAAGAGAGACTACCAAGCCCAATGAGCACTTTCCTGTTGCTTGTGGAATTTACACAGACCAACACTCTGATTGCAGGGCAGATTATGGGATGAACCTGTCTTGGAAAAAGGCAATTAAGCTCACCATGAGGTTTCTGTAGTGTAGTGGTTATCACGTTCGCCTAACACGCGAAAGGTCCTCGGTTCGAAACCGAGCAGAAACAGCGGTCAGCTTTTGACAGAAAGTATAGATTGTTTGCGACGCTAAGAGTATTTAGCTCTCTTTTACATTATACGTTTTTTAAAATTCGTGATTCGCAAGACTTCCTTATGCTACCTCCAGACAGGTTTCCATAGTGTAGTGGTTATCATGTTCGACACACACGCGAAAGGTCCTCAGTTCGAAACTGGGTGGAAACATCTTGAGTAATTTTTACTATATGTGCTGAAATGGCTCTCAGGTTAGTGGATTTCCATGCTACAAAGGCTATAATTTCAAGCTATTTGGAGGCAATCATACTAAGGACCTCAAGTCAGACTACCATGATGAATTAGCTCTGTCCTGTTGTTTGTGGAATCTACACAGACTGACACTCTGCTTGCAGTGCATATTATTGGATGAACCTGTCTTGGAAAAAGACCACTCAACCCAAAGTGAAGTTTCTGTAGTGTAGTGGTTATCACGTTCGCCTAACACGCGAAAGGTCCTCGGTTCGAAACCGAGCAGAAACAACGACCAACTTTTGACAGAAAGTATGAATTGTTTGCAACGCCAAGAGTATCTATCTCCCTTTTACAGTATACACATTTTAATTTGTGAGTCTGAAGATTTTTCTTCTGCTTCCTGAAGACAGGTTTCCATAGTGTAGTGGTTATCACGTTCGCCTCACACGCGAAAGGTCCCCAGTTCGAAACTGGGTGGAAACAACTTGAGCAATTTTTACTATATGTGCTGAAATGGCTCTAAGGTAAGTGGATATCCAGCTACAAAGGCTAAAAGCTATTTGAAGGCAATCATACTAAGGATCTCAAGCCAGACTCCAATGGTGAATTATCTCTGTTCTGTTGTTTGTGGAATCTACACAGACTGACACTCTGCTTGCGGTGCAGATTATGGGATGAACCTGTCTTGGAAAAAGGCCACTAAACTCACTGTGAGGTTTCTGTAGTGTAGTGGTTATCACGTTCGCTTTACACGCGAAAGGTCCCCAGTTCGAAACTGGGCAGAAACAAATTGAGTGTTTTTTAACTAAACATGCTGAAATGGATCTCCGGCAAGCGCATTTCCACACTACAAAGGCTCCAATTTCAAGCTAGTTGAAGGCAATCGTGCTAAGGATCTCAAGAGAGACTACCAAGCCCAATGAGCACTTTCCTGTTGCTTGTGGAATTTACACAGACCAACACTCTGATTGCAGGGCAGATTATGGGATGAACCTGTCTTGGAAAAAGGCAATTAAGCTCACCATGAGGTTTCTGTAGTGTAGTGGTTATCACGTTCGCCTAACACGCGAAAGGTCCTCGGTTCGAAACCGAGCAGAAACAGCGGTCAGCTTTTGACAGAAAGTATAGATTGTTTGCGACGCTAAGAGTATTTAGCTCTCTTTTACATTATACGTTTTTTAAAATTCGTGATTCGCAAGACTTCCTTATGCTACCTCCAGACAGGTTTCCATAGTGTAGTGGTTATCACGTTCGCCTCACACGCGAAAGGTCCCCAGTTCGAAACTGGGTGGAAACATCTTGAGTAATTTTTACTATATGTGCTGAAATGGCTCTCAGGTTAGTGGATTTCCATGCTACAAAGGCTGTAATTTCAAGCTATTTGGAGGCAATCATACTAAGGACCTCAAGTCAGACTACCATGATGAATTAGCTCTGTCCTGTTGTTTGTGGAATCTACACAGACTGACACTCTGCTTGCAGTGCATATTATTGGATGAACCTGTCTTGGAAAAAGACCACTCAACCCAAAGTGAAGTTTCTGTAGTGTAGTGGTTATCACGTTCGCCTAACACGCGAAAGGTCCTCGGTTCGAAACCGAGCAGAAACAGCGACCAACTTTTGACAGAAAGTATGAATTGTTTGCAACGCCAAGAGTATCTATCTCCCTTTTACATTATACACATTTTAATTTGTGAGTCTGAAGATTTTCTTCTGCTTCCTGAAGACAGGTTTCCATAGTGTAGTGGTTATCACGTTCGCCTCACATGCGAAAGGTCCCCAGTTCGAAACTGGGTGGAAACAACTTGAGGATTTTTTACTATATGTGCTGAAATGGCTCTAAGGTAAGTGGATATCCAGCTACAAAGGCTAAAAGCTATTTGAAGGCAATCATACTAAGGATCTCAAGCCAGACTCCAATGGTGAATTATCTCTGTTCTGTTGTTTGTGGAATCTACACAGACTGACACTCTGCTTGCGGTGCAGATTATGGGATGAACCTGTCTTGGAAAAAGGCCACTAAACTCACTGTGAGGTTTCTGTAGTGTAGTGGTTATCACGTTCGCTTTACATGCGAAAGGTCCCCAGTTCGAAACTGGGCAAAAACAAATTGAGTGTTTTTTAACTAAACATGCTGAAATGGATCTCCGGCAAGCGCATTTCCACACTACAAAGGCTCCAATTTCAAGCTAGTTGAAGGCAATCGTGCTAAGGATCTCAAGACAGACTACCAAGCCCAATGAGCACTTTCCTGTTGCTTGTGGAATTTACACAGACCAACACTCTGATTGCAGGGCAGATTATGGGATGAACCTGTCTTGGAAAAAGGCAATTAAGCTCACCATGAGGTTTCTGTAGTGTAGTGGTTATCACGTTCGCCTAACACGCGAAAGGTCCTCGGTTCGAAACCGAGCAGAAACAGCGGTCAGCTTTTGACAGAAAGTATAGATTGTTTGCGACGCTAAGAGTATTTAGCTCTCTTTTACATTATACGTTTTTTAAAATTCGTGATTCGCAAGACTTCCTTATGCTACTTCAAGACAGGTTTCCATAGTGTAGTGGTTATCACGTTCGCCTCACATGCGAAAGGTCCTCAGTTCGAAACTGGGTGGAAACATCTTGAGTAATTTTTACTATATGTGCTGAAATGGCTCTCAGGTTAGTGGATTTCCATGCTACAAAGGCTATAATTTCAAGCTATTTGGAGGCAATCATACTAAGGACCTCAAGTCAGACTACCATGATGAATTAGCTCTGTCCTGTTGTTTGTGGAATCTACACAGACTGACACTCTGCTTGCAGTGCATATTATTGGATGAACCTGTCTTGGAAAAAGACCACTCAACCCAAAGTGAAGTTTCTGTAGTGTAGTGGTTATCACGTTCGCCTAACACGCGAAAGGTCCTCGGTTCGAAACCGAGCAGAAACAACGACCAACTTTTGACAGAAAGTATGAATTGTTTGCAACGCCAAGAGTATCTATCTCCCTTTTACATTATACACATTTTAATTTGTGAGTCTGAAGATTTCCTTCTGCTTCCTGAAGACAGGTTTCCATAGTGTAGTGGTTATCACGTTCGCCTCACACGCGAAAGGTCCCCAGTTCGAAACTGGGTGGAAACAACTTGAGCAATTTTTACTATATGTGCTGAAATGGCTCTAAGGTAAGTGGATATCCAGCTACAAAGGCTAAAAGTTATTTGAAGGCAATCATACTAAGGATCTCAAGCCAGACTCCAATGGTGAATTATCTCTGTTCTGTTGTTTGTGGAATCTACACAGACTGACACTCTGCTTGCGGTGCAGATTATGGGATGAACCTGTCTTGGAAAAAGGCCACTAAACTCACTGTGAGGTTTCTGTAGTGTAGTGGTTATCACGTTCGCTTTACACGCGAAAGGTCCCCAGTTCGAAACTGGGCAGAAACAAATTGAGTGTTTTTTAACTAAACATGCTGAAATGGATCTCCGGCAAGCGCATTTCCACACTACAAAGGCTCCAATTTCAAGCTAGTTGAAGGCAATCGTGCTAAGGATCTCAAGAGAGACTACCAAGCCCAATGAGCACTTTCCTGTTGCTTGTGGAATTTACACAGACCAACACTCTGATTGCAGGGCAGATTATGGGATGAACCTGTCTTGGAAAAAGGCAATTAAGCTCACCATGAGGTTTCTGTAGTGTAGTGGTTATCACGTTCGCCTAACACGCGAAAGGTCCTCGTTTCGAAACCGAGCAGAAACAGCGGTCAGCTTTTGACTGAAAGTATAGATTGTTTGCGACGCTAAGAGTATTTAGCTCTCTTTTACATTATACGTTTTTTAAAATTCGTGATTCGCAAGACTTCCTTATGCTACCTCAAGACAGGTTTCCATAGTGTAGTGGTTATCACGTTCGCCTCACACGCGAAAGGTCCCCAGTTCGAAACTGGGTGGAAACATCTTGAGTAATTTTTACTATATGTGCTGAAATGGCTCTCAGGTTAGTGGATTTCCATGCTACAAAGGCTGTAATTTCAACAAATCAAGCTATTTGGAGGCAATCATACTAAGGACCTCAAGTCAGACTACCATGATGAATTAGCTCTGTCCTGTTGTTTTTTGGAATCTACACAGACTGACACTCTGCTTGCAGTGCATATTATTGGATGAACCTGTCTTGGAAAAAGACCACACAACCCAAAGTGAAGTTTCTGTAGTGTAGTGGTTATCACGTTCGCCTAACACGCGAAAGGTCCTCAGTTCGAAACAGAGCAGAAACAGCGACCAACTTTTGACAGAAAGTATGAATTGTTTGCAACGCCAAGAGTATCTATCTCCCTTTTACATTATACACATTTTAATTTGTGAGTCTGAAGATTTTCTTCTGCTTTCTGAAGACAGGTTTCCATAGTGTAGTGGTTATCACGTTAGCCTCACACGCGAAAGGTCCCCAGTTCGAAACTGGGTGGAAACAACTTGAGGATTTTTTACTATATGTGCTGAAATGGCTCTAAGGTAAGTGGATATCCAGCTACAAAGGCTAAAAGCTATTTGAAGGCAATCATACTAAGGATCTCAAGCCAGACTCCAATGGTGAATTATCTCTGTTCTGTTGTTTGTGGAATCTACACAGACTGACACTCTGCTTGCGGTGCAGATTATGGGATGAACCTGTCTTGGAAAAAGGCCACTAAACTCACTGTGAGGTTTCTGTAGTGTAGTGGTTATCACGTTCGCTTTACATGCGAAAGGTCCCCAGTTCGAAACTGGGCAAAAACAAATTGAGTGTTTTTTAACTAAACATGCTGAAATGGATCTCCGGCAAGCGCATTTCCACACTACAAAGGCTCCAATTTCAAGCTAGTTGAAGGCAATCGTGCTAAGGATCTCAAGACAGACTACCAAGCCCAATGAGCACTTTCCTGTTGCTTGTGGAATTTACACAGACCAACACTCTGATTGCAGGGCAGATTATGGGATGAACCTGTCTTGGAAAAAGGCAATTAAGCTCACCATGAGGTTTCTGTAGTGTAGTGGTTATCACGTTCGCCTAACACGCGAAAGGTCCTCGGTTCGAAACCGAGCAGAAACAGCGGTCAGCTTTTGACAGAAAGTATAGATTGTTTGCGACGCTAAGAGTATTTAGCTCTCTTTTACATTATACGTTTTTTAAAATTCGTGATTCGCAAGACTTCCTTATGCTACTTCAAGACAGGTTTCCATAGTGTAGTGGTTATCACGTTCGCCTCACATGCGAAAGGTCCTCAGTTCGAAACTGGGTGGAAACATCTTGAGTAATTTTTACTATATGTGCTGAAATGGCTCTCAGGTTAGTGGATTTCCATGCTACAAAGGCTATAATTTCAAGCTATTTGGAGGCAATCATACTAAGGACCTCAAGTCAGACTACCATGATGAATTAGCTCTGTCCTGTTGTTTGTGGAATCTACACAGACTGACACTCTGCTTGCAGTGCATATTATTGGATGAACCTGTCTTGGAAAAAGACCACTCAACCCAAAGTGAAGTTTCTGTAGTGTAGTGGTTATCACGTTCGCCTAACACGCGAAAGGTCCTCGGTTCGAAACCGAGCAGAAACAACGACCAACTTTTGACAGAAAGTATGAATTGTTTGCAACGCCAAGAGTATCTATCTCCCTTTTACATTATACACATTTTAATTTGTGAGTCTGAAGATTTCCTTCTGCTTCCTGAAGACAGGTTTCCATAGTGTAGTGGTTATCACGTTCGCCTCACACGCGAAAGGTCCCCAGTTCGAAACTGGGTGGAAACAACTTGAGCAATTTTTACTATATGTGCTGAAATGGCTCTAAGGTAAGTGGATATCCAGCTACAAAGGCTAAAAGTTATTTGAAGGCAATCATACTAAGGATCTCAAGCCAGACTCCAATGGTGAATTATCTCTGTTCTGTTGTTTGTGGAATCTACACAGACTGACACTCTGCTTGCGGTGCAGATTATGGGATGAACCTGTCTTGGAAAAAGGCCACTAAACTCACTGTGAGGTTTCTGTAGTGTAGTGGTTATCACGTTCGCTTTACACGCGAAAGGTCCCCAGTTCGAAACTGGGCAGAAACAAATTGAGTGTTTTTTAACTAAACATGCTGAAATGGATCTCCGGCAAGCGCATTTCCACACTACAAAGGCTCCAATTTCAAGCTAGTTGAAGGCAATCGTGCTAAGGATCTCAAGAGAGACTACCAAGCCCAATGAGCACTTTCCTGTTGCTTGTGGAATTTACACAGACCAACACTCTGATTGCAGGGCAGATTATGGGATGAACCTGTCTTGGAAAAAGGCAATTAAGCTCACCATGAGGTTTCTGTAGTGTAGTGGTTATCACGTTCGCCTAACACGCGAAAGGTCCTCGTTTCGAAACCGAGCAGAAACAGCGGTCAGCTTTTGACTGAAAGTATAGATTGTTTGCGACGCTAAGAGTATTTAGCTCTCTTTTACATTATACGTTTTTTAAAATTCGTGATTCGCAAGACTTCCTTATGCTACCTCAAGACAGGTTTCCATAGTGTAGTGGTTATCACGTTCGCCTCACACGCGAAAGGTCCCCAGTTCGAAACTGGGTGGAAACATCTTGAGTAATTTTTACTATATGTGCTGAAATGGCTCTCAGGTTAGTGGATTTCCATGCTACAAAGGCTGTAATTTCAACAAATCAAGCTATTTGGAGGCAATCATACTAAGGACCTCAAGTCAGACTACCATGATGAATTAGCTCTGTCCTGTTGTTTTTTGGAATCTACACAGACTGACACTCTGCTTGCAGTGCATATTATTGGATGAACCTGTCTTGGAAAAAGACCACACAACCCAAAGTGAAGTTTCTGTAGTGTAGTGGTTATCACGTTCGCCTAACACGCGAAAGGTCCTCAGTTCGAAACAGAGCAGAAACAGCGACCAACTTTTGACAGAAAGTATGAATTGTTTGCAACGCCAAGAGTATCTATCTCCCTTTTACATTATACACATTTTAATTTGTGAGTCTGAAGATTTTCTTCTGCTTTCTGAAGACAGGTTTCCATAGTGTAGTGGTTATCACGTTAGCCTCACACGCGAAAGGTCCCCAGTTCGAAACTGGGTGGAAACAACTTGAGGATTTTTTACTATATGTGCTGAAATGGCTCTAAGGTAAGTGGATATCCAGCTACAAAGGCTAAAAGCTATTTGAAGGCAATCATACTAAGGATCTCAAGCCAGACTCCAATGGTGAATTATCTCTGTTCTGTTGTTTGTGGAATCTACACAGACTGACACTCTGCTTGCGGTGCAGATTATGGGATGAACCTGTCTTGGAAAAAGGCCACTAAACTCACTGTGAGGTTTCTGTAGTGTAGTGGTTATCACGTTCGCTTTACATGCGAAAGGTCCCCAGTTCGAAACTGGGCAGAAACAAATTGAGTGTTTTTTAACTAAACATGCTGAAATGGATCTCCGGCAAGCGCATTTCCACACTACAAAGGCTCCAATTTCAAGCTAGTTGAAGGCAATCGTGCTAAGGATCTCAAGAGAGACTACCAAGCCCAATGAGCACTTTCCTGTTGCTTGTGGAATTTACACAGACCAACACTCTGATTGCAGGGCAGATTATGGGATGAACCTGTCTTGGAAAAAGGCAATTAAGCTCACCATGAGGTTTCTGTAGTGTAGTGGTTATCACGTTCGCCTAACACGCGAAAGGTCCTCGGTTCGAAACCGAGCAGAAACAGCGGTCAGCTTTTGACAGAAAGTATAGATTGTTTGCGACGCTAAGAGTATTTAGCTCTCTTTTACATTATACGTTTTTTAAAATTCGTGATTCGCAAGACTTCCTTATGCTACCTCCAGACAGGTTTCCATAGTGTAGTGGTTATCACGTTCGCCTCACACGCGAAAGGTCCCCAGTTCGAAACTGGGTGGAAACATCTTGAGTAATTTTTACTATATGTGCTGAAATGGCTCTCAGGTTAGTGGATTTCCATGCTACAAAGGCTGTAATTTCAAGCTATTTGGAGGCAATCATACTAAGGACCTCAAGTCAGACTACCATGATGAATTAGCTCTGTCCTGTTGTTTGTGGAATCTACACAGACTGACACTCTGCTTGCAGTGCATATTATTGGATGAACCTGTCTTGGAAAAAGACCACTCAACCCAAAGTGAAGTTTCTGTAGTGTAGTGGTTATCACGTTCGCCTAACACGCGAAAGGTCCTCGGTTCGAAACCGAGCAGAAACAGCGACCAACTTTTGACAGAAAGTATGAATTGTTTGCAACGCCAAGAGTATCTATCTCCCTTTTACATTATACACATTTTAATTTGTGAGTCTGAAGATTTTCTTCTGCTTCCTGAAGACAGGTTTCCATAGTGTAGTGGTTATCACGTTCGCCTCACACGCGAAAGGTCCCCAGTTCGAAACTGGGTGGAAACAACTTGAGGATTTTTTACTATATGTGCTGAAATGGCTCTAAGGTAAGTGGATATCCAGCTACAAAGGCTAAAAGCTATTTGAAGGCAATCATACTAAGGATCTCAAGCCAGACTCCAATGGTGAATTATCTCTGTTCTGTTGTTTGTGGAATCTACACAGACTGACACTCTGCTTGCGGTGCAGATTATGGGATGAACCTGTCTTGGAAAAAGGCCACCAAACTCACTGTGAGGTTTCTGTAGTGTAGTGGTTATCACGTTCGCTTTACATGCGAAAGGTCCCCAGTTCGAAACTGGGCAAAAACAAATTGAGTGTTTTTTAACTAAACATGCTGAAATGGATCTCCGGCAAGCGCATTTCCACACTACAAAGGCTCCAATTTCAAGCTAGTTGAAGGCAATCGTGCTAAGGATCTCAAGACAGACTACCAAGCCCAATGAGCACTTTCCTGTTGCTTGTGGAATTTACACAGACCAACACTCTGATTGCAGGGCAGATTATGGGATGAACCTGTCTTGGAAAAAGGCAATTAAGCTCACCATGAGGTTTCTGTAGTGTAGTGGTTATCACGTTCGCCTAACACGCGAAAGGTCCTCGGTTCGAAACCGAGCAGAAACAGCGGTCAGCTTTTGACAGAAAGTATAGATTGTTTGCGACGCTAAGAGTATTTAGCTCTCTTTTACATTATACGTTTTTCAAAATTCGTGATTCGCAAGACTTCCTTATGCTACTTCAAGACAGGTTTCCATAGTGTAGTGGTTATCACGTTCGCCTCACATGCGAAAGGTCCTCAGTTCGAAACTGGGTGGAAACATCTTGAGTAATTTTTACTATATGTGCTGAAATGGCTCTCAGGTTAGTGGATTTCCATGCTACAAAGGCTATAATTTCAAGCTATTTGGAGGCAATCATACTAAGGACCTCAAGTCAGACTACCATGATGAATTAGCTCTGTCCTGTTGTTTGTGGAATCTACACAGACTGACACTCTGCTTGCAGTGCATATTATTGGATGAACCTGTCTTGGAAAAAGACCACTCAACCCAAAGTGAAGTTTCTGTAGTGTAGTGGTTATCACGATCGCCTAACACGCGAAAGGTCCTCGGTTCGAAACCGAGCAGAAACAGCGACCAACTTTTGACAGAAAGTATGAATTGTTTGCAACGCCAAGAGTATCTATCTCCCTTTTACATTATACACATTTTAATTTGTGAGTCTGAAGATTTTCTTCTGCTTCCTGAAGACAGGTTTCCATAGTGTAGTGGTTATCACGTTAGCCTCACACGCGAAAGGTCCCCAGTTCGAAACTGGGTGGAAACAACTTGAGGATTTTTTACTATATGTGCTGAAATGGCTCTAAGGTAAGTGGATATCCAGCTACAAAGGCTAAAAGCTATTTGAAGGCAATCATACTAAGGATCTCAAGCCAGACTCCAATGGTGAATTATCTCTGTTCTGTTGTTTGTGGAATCTACACAGACTGACACTCTGCTTGCGGTGCAGATTATGGGATGAACCTGTCTTGGAAAAAGGCCACTAAACTCACTGTGAGGTTTCTGTAGTGTAGTGGTTATCACGTTCGCTTTACATGCGAAAGGTCCCCAGTTCGAAACTGGGCAGAAACAAATTGAGTGTTTTTTAACTAAACATGCTGAAATGGATCTCCGGCAAGCGCATTTCCACACTACAAAGGCTCCAATTTCAAGCTAGTTGAAGGCAATCGTGCTAAGGATCTCAAGAGAGACTACCAAGCCCAATGAGCACTTTCCTGTTGCTTGTGGAATTTACACAGACCAACACTCTGATTGCAGGGCAGATTATGGGATGAACCTGTCTTGGAAAAAGGCAATTAAGCTCACCATGAGGTTTCTGTAGTGTAGTGGTTATCACGTTCGCCTAACACGCGAAAGGTCCTCGGTTCGAAACCGAGCAGAAACAGCGGTCAGCTTTTGACAGAAAGTATAGATTGTTTGCGACGCTAAGAGTATTTAGCTCTCTTTTACATTATACGTTTTTTAAAATTCGTGATTCGCAAGACTTCCTTATGCTACTTCAAGACAGGTTTCCATAGTGTAGTGGTTATCACGTTCGACACACACGCGAAAGGTCCTCAGTTCGAAACTGGGTGGAAACATCTTGAGTAATTTTTACTATATGTGCTGAAATGGCTCTCAGGTTAGTGGATTTCCATGCTACAAAGGCTATAATTTCAAGCTATTTGGAGGCAATCATACTAAGGACCTCAAGTCAGACTACCATGATGAATTAGCTCTGTCCTGTTGTTTGTGGAATCTACACAGACTGACACTCTGCTTGCAGTGCATATTATTGGATGAACCTGTCTTGGAAAAAGACCACTCAACCCAAAGTGAAGTTTCTGTAGTCTAGTGGTTATCACGTTCGCCTAACACGCGAAAGGTCCTCGGTTCGAAACCGAGCAGAAACAACGACCAACTTTTGACAGAAAGTATGAATTGTTTGCAACGCCAAGAGTATCTATCTCCCTTTTACATTATACACATTTTATTTTGTGAGTCTGAAGATTTTCTTCTGCTTCCTGAAGACAGGTTTCCATAGTGTAGTGGTTATCACGTTCGCCTCAAACGCGAAAGGTCCCCAGTTCGAAACTGGGTGGAAGCAACTTGAGCAATTTTTACTATATGTGCTGAAATGGCTCTAAGGTAAGTGGATATCCAGCTACAAAGGCTAAAAGCTATTTGAAGGCAATCATACTAAGGATCTCAAGCCAGACTCCAATGGTGAATTATCTCTGTTCTGTTGTTTGTGGAATCTACACAGACTGACACTCTGCGTGCGGTGCAGATTATGGGATGAACCTGTCTTGGAAAAAGGCCACTAAACTCACTGTGAGGTTTCTCTAGTGTAGTGGTTATCACGTTCGCTTTACACGCGAAAGGTCCCCAGTTCGAAACTGGGCAGAAACAAATTGAGTGTTTTTTAACTAAACATGCTGAAATGGATCTCCGGCAAGCGCATTTCCACACTACAAAGGCTCCAATTTCAAGCTAGTTGAAGGCAATCGTTTTAAGGATCTCAAGACAGACTACCAAGCCCAATGAGCACTTTCCTGTTGCTTGTGGAATTTACACAGACCAACACTCTGATTGCAGGGCAGATTATGGGATGAACCTGTCTTGGAAAAAGGCAATTAAGCTCACCATGAGGTTTCTGTAGTGTAGTGGTTATCACGTTCGCCTAACACGCGAAAGGTCCTCGGTTCGAAACCGAGCAGAAACAGCGGTCAGCTTTTGACAGAAAGTATAGATTGTTTGCGACGCTAAGAGTATTTAGCTCTCTTTTACATTATACGTTTTTTAAAATTCGTGATTCGCAAGACTTCCTTATGCTACTTCAAGACAGGTTTCCATAGTGTAGTGGTTATCACGTTCGACACACACGCGAAAGGTCCTCAGTTCGAAACTGGGTGGAAACATCTTGAGTAATTTTTACTATATGTGCTGAAATGGCTCTCAGGTTAGTGGATTTCCATGCTACAAAGGCTATAATTTCAAGCTATTTGGAGGCAATCATACTAAGGACCTCAAGTCAGACTACCATGATGAATTAGCTCTGTCCTGTTGTTTGTGGAATCTACACAGACTGACACTCTGCTTGCAGTGCATATTATTGGATGAACCTGTCTTGGAAAAAGACCACTCAACCCAAAGTGAAGTTTCTGTAGTGTAGTGGTTATCACGTTCGCCTAACACGCGAAAGGTCCTCGGTTCGAAACCGAGCAGAAACAACGACCAACTTTTGACAGAAAGTATGAATTGTTTGCAACGCCAAGAGTATCTATCTCCCTTTTACATTATACACATTTTAATTTGTGAGTCTGAAGATTTTCTTCTGCTTCCTGAAGACAGGTTTCCATAGTGTAGTGGTTATCACGTTCGCCTCACACGCGAAAGGTCCCCAGTTCGAAACTGGGTGGAAGCAACTTGAGCAATTTTTACTATATGTGCTGAAATGGCTCTAAGGTAAGTGGATATCCAGCTACAAAGGCTAAAAGCTATTTGAAGGCAATCATACTAAGGATCTCAAGCCAGACTCCAATGGTGAATTATCTCTGTTCTGTTGTTTGTGGAATCTACACAGACTGACACTCTGCTTGCGGTGCAGATTATGGGATGAACCTGTCTTGGAAAAAGGCCACCAAACTCACTGTGAGGTTTCTGTAGTGTAGTGGTTATCACGTTCGCTTTACATGCGAAAGGTCCCCAGTTCGAAACTGGGCAAAAACAAATTGAGTGTTTTTTAACTAAACATGCTGAAATGGATCTCCGGCAAGCGCATTTCCACACTACAAAGGCTCCAATTTCAAGCTAGTTGAAGGCAATCGTGCTAAGGATCTCAAGACAGACTACCAAGCCCAATGAGCACTTTCCTGTTGCTTGTGGAATTTACACAGACCAACACTCTGATTGCAGGGCAGATTATGGGATGAACCTGTCTTGGAAAAAGGCAATTAAGCTCACCATGAGGTTTCTGTAGTGTAGTGGTTATCACGTTCGCCTAACACGCGAAAGGTCCTCGGTTCGAAACCGAGCAGAAACAGCGGTCAGCTTTTGACAGAAAGTATAGATTGTTTGCGACGCTAAGAGTATTTAGCTCTCTTTTACATTATACGTTTTTCAAAATTCGTGATTCGCAAGACTTCCTTATGCTACTTCAAGACAGGTTTCCATAGTGTAGTGGTTATCACGTTCGCCTCACATGCGAAAGGTCCTCAGTTCGAAACTGGGTGGAAACATCTTGAGTAATTTTTACTATATGTGCTGAAATGGCTCTCAGGTTAGTGGATTTCCATGCTACAAAGGCTATAATTTCAAGCTATTTGGAGGCAATCATACTAAGGACCTCAAGTCAGACTACCATGATGAATTAGCTCTGTCCTGTTGTTTGTGGAATCTACACAGACTGACACTCTGCTTGCAGTGCATATTATTGGATGAACCTGTCTTGGAAAAAGACCACTCAACCCAAAGTGAAGTTTCTGTAGTGTAGTGGTTATCACGATCGCCTAACACGCGAAAGGTCCTCGGTTCGAAACCGAGCAGAAACAGCGACCAACTTTTGACAGAAAGTATGAATTGTTTGCAACGCCAAGAGTATCTATCTCCCTTTTACATTATACACATTTTAATTTGTGAGTCTGAAGATTTTCTTCTGCTTCCTGAAGACAGGTTTCCATAGTGTAGTGGTTATCACGTTAGCCTCACACGCGAAAGGTCCCCAGTTCGAAACTGGGTGGAAACAACTTGAGGATTTTTTACTATATGTGCTGAAATGGCTCTAAGGTAAGTGGATATCCAGCTACAAAGGCTAAAAGCTATTTGAAGGCAATCATACTAAGGATCTCAAGCCAGACTCCAATGGTGAATTATCTCTGTTCTGTTGTTTGTGGAATCTACACAGACTGACACTCTGCTTGCGGTGCAGATTATGGGATGAACCTGTCTTGGAAAAAGGCCACTAAACTCACTGTGAGGTTTCTGTAGTGTAGTGGTTATCACGTTCGCTTTACATGCGAAAGGTCCCCAGTTCGAAACTGGGCAGAAACAAATTGAGTGTTTTTTAACTAAACATGCTGAAATGGATCTCCGGCAAGCGCATTTCCACACTACAAAGGCTCCAATTTCAAGCTAGTTGAAGGCAATCGTGCTAAGGATCTCAAGAGAGACTACCAAGCCCAATGAGCACTTTCCTGTTGCTTGTGGAATTTACACAGACCAACACTCTGATTGCAGGGCAGATTATGGGATGAACCTGTCTTGGAAAAAGGCAATTAAGCTCACCATGAGGTTTCTGTAGTGTAGTGGTTATCACGTTCGCCTAACACGCGAAAGGTCCTCGGTTCGAAACCGAGCAGAAACAGCGGTCAGCTTTTGACAGAAAGTATAGATTGTTTGCGACGCTAAGAGTATTTAGCTCTCTTTTACATTATACGTTTTTTAAAATTCGTGATTCGCAAGACTTCCTTATGCTACTTCAAGACAGGTTTCCATAGTGTAGTGGTTATCACGTTCGACACACACGCGAAAGGTCCTCAGTTCGAAACTGGGTGGAAACATCTTGAGTAATTTTTACTATATGTGCTGAAATGGCTCTCAGGTTAGTGGATTTCCATGCTACAAAGGCTATAATTTCAAGCTATTTGGAGGCAATCATACTAAGGACCTCAAGTCAGACTACCATGATGAATTAGCTCTGTCCTGTTGTTTGTGGAATCTACACAGACTGACACTCTGCTTGCAGTGCATATTATTGGATGAACCTGTCTTGGAAAAAGACCACTCAACCCAAAGTGAAGTTTCTGTAGTCTAGTGGTTATCACATTCGCCTAACACGCGAAAGGTCCTCGGTTCGAAACCGAGCAGAAACAACGACCAACTTTTGACAGAAAGTATGAATTGTTTGCAACGCCAAGAGTATCTATCTCCCTTTTACATTATACACATTTTATTTTGTGAGTCTGAAGATTTTCTTCTGCTTCCTGAAGACAGGTTTCCATAGTGTAGTGGTTATCACGTTCGCCTCAAACGCGAAAGGTCCCCAGTTCGAAACTGGGTGGAAGCAACTTGAGCAATTTTTACTATATGTGCTGAAATGGCTCTAAGGTAAGTGGATATCCAGCTACAAAGGCTAAAAGCTATTTGAAGGCAATCATACTAAGGATCTCAAGCCAGACTCCAATGGTGAATTATCTCTGTTCTGTTGTTTGTGGAATCTACACAGACTGACACTCTGCGTGCGGTGCAGATTATGGGATGAACCTGTCTTGAAAAAAGTCCACTAAACTCACTGTGAGGTTTCTCTAGTGTAGTGGTTATCACGTTCGCTTTACACGCGAAAGGTCCCCAGTTCGAAACTGGGCAGAAACAAATTGAGTGTTTTTTAACTAAACATGCTGAAATGGATCTCCGGCAAGCGCATTTCCACACTACAAAGGCTCCAATTTCAAGCTAGTTGAAGGCAATCGTTTTAAGGATCTCAAGACAGACTACCAAGCCCAATGAGCACTTTCCTGTTGCTTGTGGAATTTACACAGACCAACACTCTGATTGCAGGGCAGATTATGGGATGAACCTGTCTTGGAAAAAGGCAATTAAGCTCACCATGAGGTTTCTGTAGTGTAGTGGTTATCACGTTCGCCTAACACGCGAAAGGTCCTCGGTTCGAAACCGAGCAGAAACAGCGGTCAGCTTTTGACAGAAAGTATAGATTGTTTGCGACGCTAAGAGTATTTAGCTCTCTTTTACATTATACGTTTTTTAAAATTCGTGATTCGCAAGACTTCCTTATGCTACTTCAAGACAGGTTTCCATAGTGTAGTGGTTATCACGTTCGACACACACGCGAAAGGTCCTCAGTTCGAAACTGGGTGGAAACATCTTGAGTAATTTTTACTATATGTGCTGAAATGGCTCTCAGGTTAGTGGATTTCCATGCTACAAAGGCTATAATTTCAAGCTATTTGGAGGCAATCATACTAAGGACCTCAAGTCAGACTACCATGATGAATTAGCTCTGTCCTGTTGTTTGTGGAATCTACACAGACTGACACTCTGCTTGCAGTGCATATTATTGGATGAACCTGTCTTGGAAAAAGACCACTCAACCCAAAGTGAAGTTTCTGTAGTGTAGTGGTTATCACGTTCGCCTAACACGCGAAAGGTCCTCGGTTCGAAACCGAGCAGAAACAACGACCAACTTTTGACAGAAAGTATGAATTGTTTGCAACGCCAAGAGTATCTATCTCCCTTTTACATTATACACATTTTAATTTGTGAGTCTGAAGATTTTCTTCTGCTTCCTGAAGACAGGTTTCCATAGTGTAGTGGTTATCACGTTCGCCTCACACGCGAAAGGTCCCCAGTTCGAAACTGGGTGGAAGCAACTTGAGCAATTTTTACTATATGTGCTGAAATGGCTCTAAGGTAAGTGGATATCCAGCTACAAAGGCTAAAAGCTATTTGAAGGCAATCATACTAAGGATCTCAAGCCAGACTCCAATGGTGAATTATCTCTGTTCTGTTGTTTGTGGAATCTACACAGACTGACACTCTGCGTGCGGTGCAGATTATGGGATGAACCTGTCTTGGAAAAAGGCCACTAAACTCACTGTGAGGTTTCTGTAGTGTAGTGGTTATCACGTTCGCTTTACACGCGAAAGGTCCCCAGTTCGAAACTGGGCAGAAACAAATTGAGTGTTTTTTAACTAAACATGCTGAAATGGATCTCCGGCAAGCGCATTTCCACACTACAAAGGCTCCAATTTCAAGCTAGTTGAAGGCAATCGTGCTAAGGATCTCAAGACAGACTACCAAGCCCAATGAGCACTTTCCTGTTGCTTGTGGAATTTACACAGACCAACACTCTGATTGCAGGGCAGATTATGGGATGAACCTGTCTTGGAAAAAGGCAATTAAGCTCACCATGAGGTTTCTGTAGTGTAGTGGTTATCACGTTCGCCTAACACGCGAAAGGTCCTCGGTTCGAAACCGAGCAGAAACAGCGGTCAGCTTTTGACAGAAAGTATAGATTGTTTGCGACGCTAAGAGTATTTAGCTCTCTTTTACATTATACGTTTTTTAAAATTCGTGATTCGCAAGACTTCCTTATGCTACCTCAAGACAGGTTTCCATAGTGTAGTGGTTATCACGTTCGCCTCACACGCGAAAGGTCCCCAGTTCGAAACTGGGTGGAAACATCTTGAGTAATTTTTACTATATGTGCTGAAATGGCTCTCAGGTTAGTGGATTTCCATGCTACAAAGGCTGTAATTTCAAGCTATTTGGAGGCAATCATACTAAGGACCTCAAGTCAGACTACCATGATGAATTAGCTCTGTCCTGTTGTTTGTGGAATCTACACAGACTGACACTCTGCTTGCAGTGCATATTATTGGATGAACCTGTCTTGGAAAAAGACCACTCAACCCAAAGTGAAGTTTCTGTAGTGTAGTGGTTATCACGTTCGCCTAACACGCGAAAGGTCCTCGGTTCGAAACCGAGCAGAAACAATGACCAACTTTTGACAGAAAGTATGAATTGTTTGCAACGCCAAGAGTATCTATCTCCCTTTTACATTATACACATTTTAATTTGTGAGTCTGAAGATTTTCTTCTGCTTCCTGAAGACAGGTTTCCATAGTGTAGTGGTTATCACGTTCGCCTCACACGCGAAAGGTCCCCAGTTCGAAACTGGGTGGAAACAACTTGAGCAATTTTTACTATATGTGCTGAAATGGCTCTAAGGTAAGTGGATATCCAGCTACAAAGGCTAAAAGCTATTTGAAGGCAATCATACTAAGGGTCTCAAGCCAGACTCCAATGGTGAATTATCTCTGTTCTGTTGTTTGTGGAATCTACACAGACTGACACTCTGCTTGCGGTGCAGATTATGGGATGAACCTGTCTTGGAAAAAGGCCACTAAACTCACTGTGAGGTTTCTGTAGTGTAGTGGTTATCACGTTTGCTTTACACGCGAAAGGTCCCCAGTTTGAAACTGGGCAGAAATAAAATTGAGTGTTTTTTAACTAAACATGCTGAAATGGATCTCCGGCAAGCGCATTTCCACACTACAAAGGCTCCAATTTCAAGCTAGTTGAAGGCAATCGTGCTAAGGATCTCAAGACAGACTACCAAGCCCAATGAGCACTTTCCTGTTGCTTGTGGAATTTACACAGACCAACACTCTGATTGCAGGGCAGATTATGGGATGAACCTGTCTTGGAAAAAGGCAATTAAGCTCACCATGAGGTTTCTGTAGTGTAGTGGTTATCACGTTCGCCTAACACGCGAAAGGTCCTCGGTTCGAAACCGAGCAGAAACAGCGGTCAGCTTTTGACAGAAAGTATAGATTGTTTGCGACGCTAAGAGTATTTAGCTCTCTTTTACATTATACGTTTTTTAAAATTCGTGATTCGCAAGACTTCCTTATGCTACCTCAAGACAGGTTTCCATAGTGTAGTGGTTATCACGTTCGCCTCACACGCGAAAGGTCCCCAGTTCGAAACTGGGTGGAAACATCTTGAGTAATTTTTACTATATGTGCTGAAATGGCTCTCAGGTTAGTGGATTTCCATGCTACAAAGGCTGTAATTTCAAGCTATTTGGAGGCAATCATACTAAGGACCTCAAGTCAGACTACCATGATGAATTAGCTCTGTCCTGTTGTTTGTGGAATCTACACAGACTGACACTCTGCTTGCAGTGCATATTATTGGATGAACCTGTCTTGGAAAAAGACCACTCAACCCAAAGTGAAGTTTCTGTAGTGTAGTGGTTATCACGTTCGCCTAACACGCGAAAGGTCCTCGGTTCGAAACCGAGCAGAAACAATGACCAACTTTTGACAGAAAGTATGAATTGTTTGCAACGCCAAGAGTATCTATCTCCCTTTTACATTATACACATTTTAATTTGTGAGTCTGAAGATTTTCTTCTGCTTCCTGAAGACAGGTTTCCATAGTGTAGTGGTTATCACGTTCGCCTCACACGCGAAAGGTCCCCAGTTCTAAACTGGGTGGAAACAACTTGAGGATTTTTTACTATATGTGCTGAAATGGCTCTAAGGTAAGTGGATATCCAGCTACAAAGGCTAAAAGCTATTTGAAGGCAATCATACTAAGGATCTCAAGCCAGACTCCAATGGTGAATTATCTCTGTTCTGTTGTTTGTGGAATCTACACAGACTGACACTCTGCTTGCGGTGCAGATTATGGGATGAACCTGTCTTGGAAAAAGGCCACTAAACTCACTGTGAGGTTTCTGTAGTGTAGTGGTTATCACGTTCGCTTTACACGCGAAAGGTCCCCAGTTCGAAACTGGGCAGAAACAAATTGAGTGTTTTTTAACTAAACATGCTGAAATGGATCTCCGGCAAGCGCATTTCCAAACTACAAAGGCTCCAATTTCAAGCTAGTTGAAGGCAATCGTGCTAAGGATCTCAAGACAGACTACCAAGCCCAATGAGCACTTTCCTGTTGCTTGTGGAATTTACACAGACCAACACTCTGATTGCAGGGCAGATTATGGGATGAACCTGTCTTGGAAAAAGGCAATTAAGCTCACCATGAGGTTTCTGTAGTGTAGTGGTTATCACGTTCGCCTAACACGCGAAAGGTCCTCGTTTCGAAACCGAGCAGAAACAGCGGTCAGCTTTTGACTGAAAGTATAGATTGTTTGCGACGCTAAGATTATTTAGCTCTCTTTTACATTATACGTTTTTTAAAATTCGTGATTCGCAAAACTTCCTTATGCTACCTCAAGACAGGTTTCCATAGTGTAGTGGTTATCACGTTCGCCTCACACGCGAAAGGTCCTCGGTTCGAAACCGAGCAGAAACAGCGACCAACTTTTGACAGAAAGTATGAATTGTTTGCAACGCCAAGAGTATCTATCTCCCTTTTACATTATACACATTTTAATTTGTGAGTCTGAAGATTTTCTTCTGCTTCCTGAAGACAGGTTTCCATAGTGTAGTGGTTATCACGTTCGCCTCACACGCGAAAGGTCCCCAGTTCTAAACTGGGTGGAAACAACTTGAGGATTTTTTACTATATGTGCTGAAATGGCTCTAAGGTAAGTGGATATCCAGCTACAAAGGCTAAAAGCTATTTGAAGGCAATCATACTAAGGATCTCAAGCCAGACTCCAATGGTGAATTATCTCTGTTCTGTTGTTTGTGGAATCTACACAGACTGACACTCTGCTTGCGGTGCAGATTATGGGATGAACCTGTCTTGGAAAAAGGCCACTAAACTCACTGTGAGGTTTCTGTAGTGTAGTGGTTATCACGTTCGCTTTACATGCGAAAGGTCCCCAGTTCGAAACTGGGCAGAAACAAATTGAGTGTTTTTTAACTAAACATGCTGAAATGGATCTCCGGCAAGCGCATTTCCACACTACAAAGGCTCCAATTTCAAGCTAGTTGAAGGCAATCGTGCTAAGGATCTCAAGACAGACTACCAAGCCCAATGAGCACTTTCCTGTTGCTTGTGGAATTTACACAGACCAACACTCTGATTGCAGGGCAGATTATGGGATGAACCTGTCTTGGAAAAAGGCAATTAAGCTCACCATGAGGTTTCTGTAGTGTAGTGGTTATCACGTTCGCCTAACACGCGAAAGGTCCTCGGTTCGAAACCGAGCAGAAACAGCGGTCAGCTTTTGACAGAAAGTATAGATTGTTTGCGACGCTAAGAGTATTTAGCTCTCTTTTACATTATACGTTTTTTAAAATTCGTGATTCGCAAGACTTCCTTATGCTACTTCAAGACAGGTTTCCATAGTGTAGTGGTTATCACGTTCGACACACACGCGAAAGGTCCTCAGTTCGAAACTGGGTGGAAACATCTTGAGTAATTTTTACTATATGTGCTGAAATGGCTCTCAGGTTAGTGGATTTCCATGCTACAAAGGCTATAATTTCAAGCTATTTGGAGGCAATCATACTAAGGACCTCAAGTCAGACTACCATGATGAATTAGCTCTGTCCTGTTGTTTGTGGAATCTACACAGACTGACACTCTGCTTGCAGTGCATATTATTGGATGAACCTGTCTTGGAAAAAGACCACTCAACCCAAAGTGAAGTTTCTGTAGTGTAGTGGTTATCACGTTCGCCTAACACGCGAAAGGTCCTCGGTTCGAAACCGAGCAGAAACAGCGACCAACTTTTGACAGAAAGTATGAATTGTTTGCAACGCCAAGAGTATCTATCTCCCTTTTACATTATACACATTTTAATTTGTGAGTCTGAAGATTTTCTTCTGCTTCCTGAAGACAGGTTTCCATAGTGTAGTGTTTATCATGTTCGCCTCACACGCGAAAGGTCCCCAGTTCGAAACTGGGTGGAAACAACTTGAGCAATTTTTACTATATGTGCTGAAATGGCTCTAAGGTAAGTGGATATCCAGCTACAAAGGCTAAAAGCTATTTGAAGGCAATCATACTAAGGATCTCAAGCCAGACTCCAATGGTGAATTATCTCTGTTCTGTTGTTTGTGGAATCTACACAGACTGACACTCTGAGTGCGGTGCAGATTATGGGATGAACCTGTCTTGGAAAAAGGCCACTAAACTCACTGTGAGGTTTCTGTAGTGTAGTGGTTATCACGTTCGCTTTACACGCGAAAGGTCCCCAGTTCGAAACTGGGCAGAAACAAATTGAGTGTTTTTTAACTAAACATGCTGAAATGGATCTCCGGCAAGCGCATTTCCACACTACAAAGGCTCCAATTTCAAGCTAGTTGAAGGCAATCGTGCTAAGGATCTCAAGACAGACTACCAAGCCCAATGAGCACTTTCCTGTTGCTTGTGGAATTTACACAGACCAACACTCTGATTGCAGGGCAGATTATGGGATGAACCTGTCTTGGAAAAAGGCAATTAAGCTCACCATGAGGTTTCTGTAGTGTAGTGGTTATCACGTTCGCCTAATACGCGAAAGGTCCTCGGTTCGAAACCGAGCAGAAACAGCGGTCAGCTTTTGACAGAAAGTATAGATTGTTTGCGACGCTAAGAGTATTTAGCTCTCTTTTACATTATACGTTTTTTAAAATTCGTGATTCGCAAGACTTCCTTATGCTACCTCAAGACAGGTTTCCATAGTGTAGTGGTTATCACGTTCGCCTCACACGCGAAAGGTCCCCAGTTCGAAACTGGGTGGAAACATCTTGAGTAATTTTTACTATATGTGCTGAAATGGCTCTCAGGTTAGTGGATTTCCATGCTACAAAGGCTATAATTTCAAGCTATTTGGAGGCAATCATACTAAGGACCTCAAGTCAGACTACCATGATGAATTAGCTCTGTCCTGTTGTTTGTGGAATCTACACAGACTGACACTCTGCTTGCAGTGCATATTATTGGATGAACCTGTCTTGGAAAAAGACCACTCAACCCAAAGTGAAGTTTCTGTAGTGTAGTGGTTATCACGTTCGCCTAACACGCGAAAGGTCCTCGGTTCGAAACCGAGCAGAAACAATGACCAACTTTTGACAGAAAGTATGAATTGTTTGCAACGCCAAGAGTATCTATCTCCCTTTTACATTATACACATTTTAATTTGTGAGTCTGAAGATTTTCTTCTGCTTCCTGAAGACAGGTTTCCATAGTGTAGTGGTTATCACGTTCGCCTCACACGCGAAAGGTCCCCAGTTCGAAACTGGGTGGAAACAACTTGAGCAATTTTTACTATATGTGCTGAAATGGCTCTAAGGTAAGTGGATATCCAGCTACAAAGGCTAAAAGCTATTTGAAGGCAATCATACTAAGGATCTCAAGCCAGACTCCAATGGTGAATTATCTCTGTTCTGTTGTTTGTGGAATCTACACAGACTGACACTCTGCTTGCGGTGCAGATTATGGGATGAACCTGTCTTGGAAAAAGGCCACTAAACTCACTGTGAGGTTTCTGTAGTGTAGTGGTTATCACGTTCGCTTTACACGCGAAAGGTCCCCAGTTCGAAACTGGGCAGAAATAAAATTGAGTGTTTTTTAACTAAACATGCTGAAATGGATCTCCGGCAAGCGCATTTCCACACTACAAAGGCTCCAATTTCAAGCTAGTTGAAGGCAATCGTGCTAAGGATCTCAAGACAGACTACCAAGCCCAATGAGCACTTTCCTGTTGCTTGTGGAATTTACACAGACCAACACTCTGATTGCAGGGCAGATTATGGGATGAACCTGTCTTGGAAAAAGGCAATTAAGCTCACCATGAGGTTTCTGTAGTGTAGTGGTTATCACGTTCGCCTAACACGCGAAAGGTCCTCGGTTCGAAACCGAGCAGAAACAGCGGTCAGCTTTTGACAGAAAGTATAGATTGTTTGCGACGCTAAGAGTATTTAGCTCTCTTTTACATTATACGTTTTTTAAAATTCGTGATTCGCAAGACTTCCTTATGCTACCTCAAGACAGGTTTCCATAGTGTAGTGGTTATCACGTTCGCCTCACACGCGAAAGGTCCCCAGTTCGAAACTGGGTGGAAACATCTTGAGTAATTTTTACTATATGTGCTGAAATGGCTCTCAGGTTAGTGGATTTCCATGCTACAAAGGCTATAATTTCAAGCTATTTGAAGGCAATCATACTAAGGACCTCAAGTCAGACTACCATGATGAATTAGCTCTGTCCTGTTGTTTGTGGAATCTACACAGACTGACACTCTGCTTGCAGTGCATATTATTGGATGAACCTGTCTTGGAAAAAGACCACTCAACCCAAAGTGAAGTTTCTGTAGTGTAGTGGTTATCACGTTCGCCTAACACGCGAAAGGTCCTCGGTTCGAAACCGAGCAGAAACAACGACCAACTTTTGACAGAAAGTATGAATTGTTTGCAACGCCAAGAGTATCTATCTCCCTTTTTCATTATACACATTTTAATTTGTGAGTCTGAAGATTTTCTTCTGCATCCTGAAGACAGGTTTCCATAGTGTAGTGGTTATCACGTTCGCCTCACACGCGAAAGGTCCCCAGTTCGAAACTGGGTGGAAACAACTTGAGCAATTTTTACTATATGTGCTGAAATGGCTCTAAGGTAAGTGGATATCCAGCTACAAAGGCTAAAAGCTATTTGAAGGCAATCATACTAAGGATCTCAAGCCAGACTCCAATGGTGAATTATCTCTGTTCTGTTGTTTGTGGAATCTACACAGACTGACACTCTGCTTGCGGTGCAGATTATGGGATGAACCTGTCTTGGAAAAAGGCCACTAAACTCACTGTGAGGTTTCTGTAGTGTAGTGGTTATCACGTTCGCTTTACACGCGAAAGGTCCCCAGTTCGAAACTGGGCAGAAACAAATTGAGTGTTTTTTAACTAAACATGCTGAAATGGCTCTCCGGGCAAGCGCATTTCCACACTACAAAGGATCAAATTTCAAGCTAGTTGAAGGCAATGGTGCTAAGGATCTCAAGACAGACTACCAAGCCCAATGAGCACTTTCCTGTTGCTTGTGGAATTTACACAGACCAACACTCTGATTGCAGGGCAGATTATGGGATGAACCTGTCTTGGAAAAAGGCAATTAAGCTCACCATGAGGTTTCTGTAGTGTAGTGGTTATCACGTTCGCCTAACACGCGAAAGGTCCTCGGTTCGAAACCGAGCAGAAACAGCGGTCAGCTTTTGACAGAAAGTATAGATTGTTTGCGACGCTAAGAGTATTTAGCTCTCTTTTACATTATACGTTTTTTAAAATTCGTGATTCGCAAGACTTCCTTATGCTACTTCAAGACAGGTTTCCATAGTGTAGTGGTTATCACGTTCGCCTCACACGCGAAAGGTCCCCAGTTCGAAACTGGGTGGAAACATCTTGAGTAATTTTTACTATATGTGCTGAAATGGCTCTCAGGTTAGTGGATTTCCATGCTACAAAGGCTGTAATTTCAAGCTATTTGGAGGCAATCATACAAAGGACCTCAAGTCAGACTGCCATGATGAATTAGCTCTGTCCTGTTGTTTGTGGAATCTACACAGACTGACACTCTGCTTGCAGTGCATATTATTGGATGAACCTGTCTTGGAAAAAGACCACTCAACCCAAAGTGAAGTTTCTGTAGTGTAGTGGTTATCACGTTCGCCTAACACGCGAAAGGTCCTCGGTTTGAAACCGAGCAGAAACAACGACCAACTTTTGACAGAAAGTATGAATTGTTTGCAACGCCAAGAGTATCTATCTCCCTTTTACATTATACACATTTTAATTTGTGAGTCTGAAGATTTTCTTCTGCTTCCTGAAGACAGGTTTCCATAGTGTAGTGGTTATCACGTTCGCCTCACACGCGAAAGGTCCCCAGTTCGAAACTGGGTGGAAACAACTTGAGCAATTTTTACTATATGTGCTGAAATGGCTCTAAGGTAAGTGGATATCCAGCTACAAAGGCTAAAAGCTATTTGAAGGCAATCATACTAAGGATCTCAAGCCAGACTCCAATGGTGAATTATCTCTGTTCTGTTGTTTGTGGAATCTACACAGACTGACACTCTGATTGCAGGGCAGATTATGGGATGAACGTGTCTTGGAAAAAGGCAATTAAGCTCACCATGAGGTTTCTGTAGTGTAGTGGTTATCACGTTCGCCTAACACGCGACAGGTCCTCGGTTCGAAACCGAGCAGAAACAGCGGTCAGCTTTTGACAGAAAGTATAGATTGTTTGCGACGCTAAGAGTATTTAGCTCTCTTTTACATTATACGTTTTTTAAAATTCGTGATTCGCAAGACTTCCTTATGCTACTTCAAGACAGGTTTCCATAGTGTAGTGGTTATCACGTTCGCCTCACACGCGAAAGGTCCTCAGTTCGAAACTGGGTGGAAACATCTTGAGTAATTTTTACTATATGTGCTGAAATGGCTCTCAGGTTAGTGGATTTCCATGCTACAAAGGCTATAATTTCAAGCTATTTGGAGGCAATCATACTAAGGACCTCAAGTCAGACTACCATGATGAATTAGCTCTGTCCTGTTGTTTGTGGAATCTACACAGACTGACACTCTGCTTGCAGTGCATATTATTGGATGAACCTGTCTTGGAAAAAGACCACTCAACCCAAAGTGAAGTTTCTGTAGTGTAGTGGTTATCACGTTCGCCTAACACGCGAAAGGTCCTCGGTTCGAAACCGAGCAGAAACAACGACCAACTTTTGACAGAAAGTATGAATTGTTTGCAACGCCAAGAGTATCTATCTCCTTTTACATTATACACATTTTAATTTGTGAGTCTGAAGATTTTCTTCTGCTTCCTGAAGACAGGTTTCCATAGTGTAGTGGTTATCACGTTCGCCTCACACGTGAAAGGTCCCCAGTTCGAAACTGGGTGGAAACAACTTGAGCAATTTTTACTATATGTGCTGAAATGGCTCTAAGGTAAGTGGATATCCAGCTACAAAGGCTAAAAGCTATTTGAAGGCAATCATACTAAGGATCTCAAGCCAGACTCCAATGGTGAATTATCTCTGTTCTGTTGTTTGTGGAATCTACACAGACTGACACTCTGCTTGCGGTGCAGATTATGGGATGAACCTGTCTTGGAAAAAGGCCACTAAACTCACTGTGAGGTTTCTGTAGTGTAGTGGTTATCACGTTCGCTTTACACGCGAAAGGTCCCCATTTCGAAACTGGGCAGAAACAAATTGAGTGTTTTTTAACTAAACATGCTGAAATGGATCTCCGGCAAGCGCATTTCCACACTACAAAGGCTCCAATTTCAAGCTAGTTGAAGGCAATCGTGCTAAGGATCTCAAGACAGACTACCAAGCCCAATGAGCACTTTCCTGTTGCTTGTGGAATTTACACAGACCAACACTCTGATTGCAGGGCAGATTATGGGATGAACCTGTCTTGGAAAAAGGCAATTAAGCTCACCATGAGGTTTCTGTAGTGTAGTGGTTATCACGTTCGCCTAACACGCGAAAGGTCCTCGGTTCGAAACCGAGCAGAAACAGCGGTCAGCTTTTGACAGAAAGTATAGATTGTTTGCGACGCTAAGAGTATTTAGCTCTCTTTTACATTATACGTTTTTTAAAATTCGTGATTCGCAAGACTTCCTTATGCTACCTCAAGACAGGTTTCCATAGTGTAGTGGTTATCACGTTCGCCTCACACGCGAAAGGTCCCCAGTTCGAAACTGGGTGGAAACATCTTGAGTAATTTTTACTATATGTGCTGAAATGGCTCTCAGGTTAGTGGATTTCCATGCTACAAAGGCTGTAATTTCAAGCTATTTGGAGGCAATCATACTAAGGACCTCAAGTCAGACTACCATGATGAATTAGCTCTGTCCTGTTGTTTGTGGAATCTACACAGACTGACACTCTGCTTGCAGTGCATATTATTGGATGAACCTGTCTTGGAAAAAGACCACTCAACCCAAAGTGAAGTTTCTGTAGTGTAGTGGTTATCACGTTCGCCTAACACGCGAAAGGTCCTCGGTTCGAAACCGAGCAGAAACAGCGGCAAACTTTTGACAGAAAGTATGAATTGTTTGCAACGCCAAGAGTATCTATCTCCCTTTTACATTATACACATTTTAATTTGTGAGTCTGAAGATTTTCTTCTGCTTCCTGAAGACAGATTTCCATAGTGTAGTGGTTATCACGTTCGCCTCACACGCGAAAGGTCCCCAGTTCGAAACTGGGTGGAAACAACTTGAGCAATTTTTACTATATGTGCTGAAATGGCTCTAAGGTAAGTGGATATCCAGCTACAAAGGCTAAAAGCTATTTGAAGGCAATCATACTAAGGATCTCAAGCCAGACTCCAATGGTGAATTATCTCTGTTCTGTTGTTTGTGGAATCTACACAGACTGACACTCTGCTTGCGGTGCAGATTATGGGATGAACCTGTCTTGGAAAAAGGCCACTAAACTCACTGTGAGGTTTCTGTAGTGTAGTGGTTATCACATTCGCTTTACACGCGAAAGGTCCCCAGTTCGAAACTGGGCAGAAACAAATTGAGTGTTTTTGAACTAAACATGCTGAAATGGATCTCCGGCAAGCGCATTTCCACACTACAAAGGCTCCAATTTCAAGCTAGTTGAAGGCAATCGTGCTAAGGATCTCAAGACAGACTACCAAGCCCAATGAGCACTTTCCTGTTGCTTGTGGAATTTACACAGACCAACACTCTGATTGCAGGGCAGATTATGGGATGAACCTGTCTTGGAAAAAGGCAATTAAGCTCACCGTGAGGTTTCTGTAGTGTAGTGGTTATCACGTTCGCCTAACACGCGAAAGGTCCTCGGTTCGAAACCGAGCAGAAACAGCGGTCAGCTTTTGACAGAAAGTATAGATTGTTTGCGACGCTAAGAGTATTTAGCTCTCTTTTACATTATACGTTTTTTAAAATTCGTGATTCGCAAGACTTCCTTATTCTACCTCAAGACAGGTTTCCATAGTGTAGTGGTTATCACGTTCGCCTCACACGCGAAAGGTCCCCAGTTCGAAACTGGGTGGAAACATCTTGAGTAATTTTTACTATATGTGCTGAAATGGCTCTCAGGTTAGTGGATTTCCATGCTACAAAGGCTGTAATTTCAAGCTATTTGGAGGCAATCATACAAAGGACCTCAAGTCAGACTGCCATGATGAATTAGCTCTGTCCTGTTGTTTGTGGAATCTACACAGACTGACACTCTGCTTGCAGTGCATATTATTGGATGAACCTGTCTTGGAAAATGACCACTCAACCCAAAGTGAAGTTTCTGTAGTGTAGTGGTTATCACGTTCGCCTAACACGCGAAAGGTCCTCGGTTCGAAACCGAGCAGAAACAGCGATCAACTTTTGACAGAAAGTATGAATTGTTTGCAACGCCAAGAGTATCTATCTCCCTTTTACGTTATACACATTTTAATTTGTGAGTCTGAAGATTTTCTTCTGCTTCCTGAAGACAGGTTTCCATAGTGTAGTGGTTATCACGTTCGCCTCACACGCGAAAGGTCCCCAGTTCGAAACTGGGTGGAAACAACTTGAGCAATTTTTACTATATGTGCTGAAATGGCTCTAAGGTAAGTGGATATCCAGCTACAAAGGCTAAAAGCTATTTGAAGGCAATCATACTAAGGATCTCAAGCCAGACTCCAATGGTGAATTATCTCTGTTCTGTTGTTTGTGGAATCTACACAGACTGACACTCTGCTTGCGGTGCAGATTATGGGATGAACCTGTCTTGGAAAAAGGCCACTAAACTCACTGTGAGGTTTCTGTAGTGTAGTGGTTATCACGTTCGCTTTACACGCGAAAGGTCCCCAGTTCGAAACTGGGCAGAAACAAATTGAGTGTTTTTTAACTAAACATGCTGAAATGGATCTCCGGCAAGCGCATTTCCACACTACAAAGGCTCCAATTTCAAGCTAGTTGAAGGCAATCGTGCTAAGGATCTCAAGACAGACTACCAAGCCCAATGAGCACTTTCCTGTTGCTTGTGGAATTTACACAGACCAACACTCTGATTGCAGGGCAGATTATGGGATGAACCTGTCTTGGAAAAAGGCAATTAAGCTCACCGTGAGGTTTCTGTAGTGTAGTGGTTATCACGTTCGCCTAACACGCGAAAGGTCCTCGGTTCGAAACCGAGCAGAAACAGCGGTCAGCTTTTGACAGAAAGTATAGATTGTTTGCGACGCTAAGAGTATTTAGCTCTCTTTTACATTATACGTTTTTTAAAATTCGTGATTCGCAAGACTTCCTTATTCTACCTCAAGACAGGTTTCCATAGTGTAGTGGTTATCACGTTCGCCTCACACGCGAAAGGTCCCCAGTTCGAAACTGGGTGGAAACATCTTGAGTAATTTTTACTATATGTGCTGAAATGGCTCTCAGGTTAGTGGATTTCCATGCTACAAAGGCTGTAATTTCAAGCTATTTGGAGGCAATCATACAAAGGACCTCAAGTCAGACTGCCATGATGAATTAGCTCTGTCCTGTTGTTTGTGGAATCTACACAGACTGACACTCTGCTTGCAGTGCATATTATTGGATGAACCTGTCTTGGAAAATGACCACTCAACCCAAAGTGAAGTTTCTGTAGTGTAGTGGTTATCACGTTCGCCTAACACGCGAAAGGTCCTCGGTTCGAAACCGAGCAGAAACAGCGATCAACTTTTGACAGAAAGTATGAATTGTTTGCAACGCCAAGAGTATCTATCTCCCTTTTACGTTATACACATTTTAATTTGTGAGTCTGAAGATTTTCTTCTGCTTCCTGAAGACAGGTTTCCATAGTGTAGTGGTTATCACGTTCGCCTCACACGCGAAAGGTCCCCAGTTCGAAACTGGGTGGAAACAACTTGAGCAATTTTTACTATATGTGCTGAAATGGCTCTAAGGTAAGTGGATATCCAGCTACAAAGGCTAAAAGCTATTTGAAGGCAATCATACTAAGGATCTCAAGCCAGACACCAATGGTGAATTATCTCTGTTCTGTTGTTTGTGGAATCTACACAGACTGACACTCTGCTTGCGGTGCAGATTATGGGATGAACCTGTCTTGGAAAAAGGCCACTAAACTCACTGTGAGGTTTCTGTAGTGTAGTGGTTATCACGTTCGCTTTACACGCGAAAGGTCCCCAGTTCGAAACTGGGCAGAAACAAATTGAGTGTTTTTTAACTAAACATGCTGAAATGGATCTCCGGCAAGCGCATTTCCACACTACAAAGGCTCCAATTTCAAGCTAGTTGAAGGCAATCGTGCTAAGGATCTCAAGACAGACTACCAAGCCCAATGAGCACTTTCCTGTTGCTTGTGGAATTTACACAGACCAACACTCTGATTGCAGGGCAGATTATGGGATGAACCTGTCTTGGAAAAAGGCAATTAAGCTCACCATGAGGTTTCTGTAGTGTAGTGGTTATCACGTTTGCCTAACACGCGAAAGGTCCTCGGTTCGAAACCGAGCAGAAACAGCGGTCAGCTTTTGACAGAAAGTATAGATTGTTTGCGACGCTAAGAGTATTTAGCTCTCTTTTACATTATACGTTTTTTAAAATTCGTGATTCGCAAGACTTCCTTATGCTACCTCAAGACAGGTTTCCATAGTGTAGTGGTTATCACGTTCGCCTCACACGCGAAAGGTCCCCAGTTCGAAACTGGGTGGAAACATCTTGAGTAATTTTTACTATATGTGCTGAAATGGCTCTCAGGTTAGTGGATTTCCATGCTACAAAGGCTGTAATTTCAAGCTATTTGGAGGCAATCATACAAAGGACCTCAAGTCAGACTGCCATGATGAATTAGCTCTGTCCTGTTGTTTGTGGAATCTACACAGACTGACACTCTGCTTGCAGTGCATATTATTGGATGAACCTGTCTTGGAAAAAGACCACTCAACCCAAAGTGAAGTTTCTGTAGTGTAGTGGTTATCACGTTCGCCTAACACGCGAAAGGTCCTCGGTTCGAAACCGAGCAGAAACAGCGACCAACTTTTGACAGAAAGTATGAATTGTTTGCAACGCCAAGAGTATCTATCTCCATTTTACGTTATACACATTTTAATTTGTGAGTCTGAAGATTTTCTTCTGCTTCCTGAAGACAGGTTTCCATAGTGTAGTGGTTATCACGTTCGCCTCACACGCGAAAGGTCCCCAGTTCGAAACTGGGTGGAAACAACTTGAGCAATTTTTACTATATGTGCTGAAATGGCTCTAAGGTAAGTGGATATCCAGCTACAAAGGCTAAAAGCTATTTTAAGGCAATCATACTAAGGATCTCAAGCCAGACTCCAATGGTGAATTATCTCTGTTCTGTTGTTTGTGGAATCTACACAGACTGACACTCTGCTTGCGGTGCAGATTATGGGATGAACCTGTCTTGGAAAAAGGCCACTAAACTCACTGTGAGGTTTCTCTAGTGTAGTGGTTATCACGTTCGCTTTACACGCGAAAGGTCCCCAGTTCGAAACTGGGCAGAAACAAATTGAGTGTTTTTTAACTAAACATGCTGAAATGGATCTCCGGCAAGCGCATTTCCACACTACAAAGGCTCCAATTTCAAGCTAGTTGAAGGCAATCGTGCTAAGGATCTCAAGACAGACTACCAAGCCCAATGAGCACTTTCCTGTTGCTTGTGGAATTTACACAGACCAACACTCTGATTGCAGGGCAGATTATGGGATGAACCTGTCTTGGAAAAAGGCAATTAAGCTCACCATGAGGTTTCTGTAGTGTAGTGGTTATCACGTTCGCCTAACACGCGAAAGGTCCTCGGTTCGAAACCGAGCAGAAACAGCGACCAACTTTTGACAGAAAGTATGAATTGTTTGCAACGCCAAGAGTATCTATCTCCCTTTTACATTATACACATTTTAATTTGTGAGTCTGAAGATTTTCTTCTGCTTCCTGAAGACAGGTTTCCATAGTGTAGTGGTTATCACGTTCGCCTCACACGCGAAAGGTCCCCAGTTCGAAACTGGGTGGAAACAACTTGAGCAATTTTTACTATATGTGCTGAAATGGCTCTAAGGTAAGTGGATATCCAGCTACAAAGGCTAAAAGCTATTTGAAGGCAATCATACTAAGGATCTCAAGCCAGACTCCAATGGTGAATTATCTCTGTTCTGTTGTTTGTGGAATCTACACAGACTGACACTCTGCTTGCGGTGCAGATTATGGGATGAACCTGTCTTGGAAAAAGGCCACTAAACTCACTGTGAGGTTTCTCTAGTGTAGTGGTTATCACGTTCGCTTTACATGCGAAAGGTCCCCAGTTCGAAACTGGGCAGAAACAAATTGAGTGTTTTTTAACTAAACATGCTGAAATGGATCTCCGGCAAGCGCATTTCCACACTACAAAGGCTCCAATTTCAAGCTAGTTGAAGGCAATCGTGCTAAGGATCTCAAGACAGACTACCAAGCCCAATGAGCACTTTCCTGTTGCTTGTGGAATTTACACAGACCAACACTCTGATTGCAGGGCAGATTATGGGATGAACCTGTCTTGGAAAAAGGCAATTAAGCTCACCATGAGGTTTCTGTAGTGTAGTGGTTATCACGTTCGCCTAACACGCGAAAGGTCCTCGGTTCGAAACCGAGCAGAAACAGCGACCAACTTTTGACAGAAAGTATGAATTGTTTGCAACGCCAAGAGTATCTATCTCCCTATTACATTATACACATTTTAATTTGTGAGTCTGAAGATTTTCTTCTGCTTCCTGATGACAGGTTTCCATAGTGTAGTGGTTATCACGTTCGCCTCACACGCGAAAGGTCCCCAGTTCGAAACTGGGTGGAAACAACTTGAGCAATTTTTACTATATGTGCTGAAATGGCTCTAAGGTAAGTGGATATCCAGCTACAAAGGCTAAAAGCTATTTGAAGGCAATCATACTAAGGATCTCAAGCCAGACTCCAATGGTGAATTATCTCTGTTCTGTTGTTTGTGGAATCTACACAGACTGACACTCTGCTTGCGGTGCAGATTATGGGATTAACCTGTCTTGGAAAAAGGCCACTAAACTCACTGTGAGGTTTCTGTAGTGTAGTGGTTATCACGTTCGCTTTACACGCGAAAGGTCCCCAGTTCGAAACTGGGCAGAAACAAATTGAGTGTTTTTTAACTAAACATGCTGAAATGGATCTCCGGCAAGCGCATTTCCACACTACAAAGGCTCCAATTTCAAGCTAGTTGAAGGCAATCGTGCTAAGGATCTCAAGACAGACTACCAAGCCCAATGAGCACTTTCCTGTTGCTTGTGGAATTTACACAGACCAACACTCTGATTGCAGGGCAGATTATGGGATGAACCTGTCTTGGAAAAAGGCAATTAAGCTCACCATGAGGTTTCTGTAGTGTAGTGGTTATCACGTTCGCCTAACACGCGAAAGGTCCTCGGTTCGAAACCGAGCAGAAACAGCGACCAACTTTTGACAGAAAGTATGAATTGTTTGCAACGCCAAGAGTATCTATCTCCCTTTTACATTATACACATTTTAATTTGTGAGTCTGAAGATTTTCTTCTGCTTCCTGAAGACAGGTTTCCATAGTGTAGTGGTTATCACGTTCGCCTCACACGCGAAAGGTCCCCAGTTCGAAACTGGGTGGAAACAACTTGAGCAATTTTTACTATATGTGCTGAAATGGCTCTAAGGTAAGTGGATATCCAGCTACAAAGGCTAAAAGCTATTTGAAGGCAATCATACTAAGGATCTCAAGCCAGACTCCAATGGTGAATTATCTCTGTTCTGTTGTTTGTGGAATCTACACAGACTGACACTCTGCTTGCGGTGCAGATTATGGGATGAACCTGTCTTGGAAAAAGGCCACTAAACTCACTGTGAGGTTTCTCTAGTGTAGTGGTTATCACGTTCGCTTTACATGCGAAAGGTCCCCAGTTCGAAACTGGGCAGAAACAAATTGAGTGTTTTTTAACTAAACATGCTGAAATGGATCTCCGGCAAGCGCATTTCCACACTACAAAGGCTCCAATTTCAAGCTAGTTGAAGGCAATCGTGCTAAGGATCTCAAGACAGACTACCAAGCCCAATGAGCACTTTCCTGTTGCTTGTGGAATTTACACAGACCAACACTCTGATTGCAGGGCAGATTATGGGATGAACCTGTCTTGGAAAAAGGCAATTAAGCTCACCATGAGGTTTCTGTAGTGTAGTGGTTATCACGTTCGCCTAACACGCGAAAGGTCCTCGGTTCGAAACCGAGCAGAAACAGCGACCAACTTTTGACAGAAAGTATGAATTGTTTGCAACGCCAAGAGTATCTATCTCCCTTTTACATTATACACATTTTAATTTGTGAGTCTGAAGATTTTCTTCTGCTTCCTGATGACAGGTTTCCATAGTGTAGTGGTTATCACGTTCGCCTCACACGCGAAAGGTCCCCAGTTCGAAACTGGGTGGAAACAACTTGAGCAATTTTTACTATATGTGCTGAAATGGCTCTAAGGTAAGTGGATATCCAGCTACAAAGGCTAAAAGCTATTTGAAGGCAATCATACTAAGGATCTCAAGCCAGACTCCAATGGTGAATTATCTCTGTTCTGTTGTTTGTGGAATCTACACAGACTGACACTCTGCTTGCGGTGCAGATTATGGGATTAACCTGTCTTGGAAAAAGGCCACTAAACTCACTGTGAGGTTTCTGTAGTGTAGTGGTTATCACGTTCGCTTTACACGCGAAAGGTCCCCAGTTCGAAACTGGGCAGAAACAAATTGAGTGTTTTTTAACTAAACATGCTGAAATGGATCTCCGGCAAGCGCATTTCCACACTACAAAGGCTCCAATTTCAAGCTAGTTGAAGGCAATCGTGCTAAGGATCTCAAGACAGACTACCAAGCCCAATGAGCACTTTCCTGTTGCTTGTGGAATTTACACAGACCAACACTCTGATTGCAGGGCAGATTATGGGATGAACCTGTCTTGGAAAAAGGCAATTAAGCTCACCATGAGGTTTCTGTAGTGTAGTGGTTATCACGTTCGCCTAACACGCGAAAGGTCCTCGTTTCGAAACCGAGCAGAAACAGCGGTCAGCTTTTGACTGAAAGTATAGATTGTTTGCGACGCTAAGATTATTTAGCTCTCTTTTACATTATACGTTTTTTAAAATTCGTGATTCGCAAAACTTCCTTATGCTACCTCAAGACAGGTTTCCATAGTGTAGTGGTTATCACGTTCGCCTCACACGCGAAAGGTCCCCAGTTCGAAACTGGGTGGAAACATCTTGAGTAATTTTTACTATATGTGCTGAAATGGCTCTCAGGTTAGTGGATTTCCATGCTACAAAGTCTGTAATTTCAAGCTATTTGGAGGCAATCATACTAAGGACCTCAAGTCAGACTACCATGATGAATTAGCTCTGTCCTGTTGTTTGTGGAATCTACACAGACTGACACTCTGCTTGCAGTGCATATTATTGGATGAACCTGTCTTGGAAAAAGACCACTCAACCCAAAGTGAAGTTTCTGTAGTGTAGTGGTTATCACGTTCGCCTAACACGCGAAATGTCCTCGGTTCGAAACCGAGCAGAAACAGCGACCAACTTTTGACAGAAAGTATGAATTGTTTGCAACGCCAAGAGTATCTATCTCCCTTTTACATTATACACATTTTAATTTGTGAGTCTGAAGATTTTCTTCTGCTTCCTGAAGACAGGTTTCCATAGTGTAGTGGTTATCACGTTCGCCTCACACGCGAAAGGTCCCCAGTTCTAAACTGGGTGGAAACAACTTGAGGATTTTTTACTATATGTGCTGAAATGGCTCTAAGGTAAGTGGATATCCAGCTACAAAGGCTAAAAGCTATTTGAAGGCAATCATACTAAGGATCTCAAGCCAGACTCCAATGGTGAATTATCTCTGTTCTGTTGTTTGTGGAATCTACACAGACTGACACTCTGCTTGCGGTGCAGATTATGGGATGAACCTGTCTTGGAAAAAGGCCACTAAACTCACTGTGAGGTTTCTGTAGTGTAGTGGTTATCACGTTCGCTTTACATGCGAAAGGTCCCCAGTTCGAAACTGGGCAGAAACAAATTGAGTGTTTTTTAACTAAACATGCTGAAATGGATCTCCGGCAAGCGCATTTCCACACTACAAAGGCTCCAATTTCAAGCTAGTTGAAGGCAATCGTGCTAAGGATCTCAAGACAGACTACCAAGCCCAATGAGCACTTTCCTGTTGCTTGTGGAATTTACACAGACCAACACTCTGATTGCAGGGCAGATTATGGGATGAACCTGTCTTGGAAAAAGGCAATTAAGCTCACCATGAGGTTTCTGTAGTGTAGTGGTTATCACGTTCGCCTAACACGCGAAAGGTCCTCGGTTCGAAACCGAGCAGAAACAGCGGTCAGCTTTTGACAGAAAGTATAGATTGTTTGCGACGCTAAGAGTATTTAGCTCTCTTTTACATTATACGTTTTTTAAAATTCGTGATTCGCAAGACTTCCTTATGCTACTTCAAGACAGGTTTCCATAGTGTAGTGGTTATCACGTTCGACACACACGCGAAAGGTCCTCAGTTCGAAACTGGGTGGAAACATCTTGAGTAATTTTTACTATATGTGCTGAAATGGCTCTCAGGTTAGTGGATTTCCATGCTACAAAGGCTATAATTTCAAGCTATTTGGAGGCAATCATACTAAGGACCTCAAGTCAGACTACCATGATGAATTAGCTCTGTCCTGTTGTTTGTGGAATCTACACAGACTGACACTCTGCTTGCAGTGCATATTATTGGATGAACCTGTCTTGGAAAAAGACCACTCAACCCAAAGTGAAGTTTCTGTAGTGTAGTGGTTATCACGTTCGCCTAACACGCGAAAGGTCCTCGGTTCGAAACCGAGCAGAAACAGCGACCAACTTTTGACAGAAAGTATGAATTGTTTGCAACGCCAAGAGTATCTATCTCCCTTTTACATTATACACATTTTAATTTGTGAGTCTGAAGATTTTCTTCTGCTTCCTGAAGACAGGTTTCCATAGTGTAGTGGTTATCATGTTCGCGTCACACGCGAAAGGTCCCCAGTTCGAAACTGGGTGGAAACAACTTGAGCAATTTTTACTATATGTGCTGAAATGGCTCTAAGGTAAGTGGATATCCAGCTACAAAGGCTAAAAGCTATTTGAAGGCAATCATACTAAGGATCTCAAGCCAGACTCCAATGGTGAATTATCTCTGTTCTGTTGTTTGTGGAATCTACACAGACTGACACTCTGCGTGCGGTGCAGATTATGGGATGAACCTGTCTTGGAAAAAGGCCACTAAACTCACTGTGAGGTTTCTGTAGTGTAGTGGTTATCACGTTCGCTTTACACGCGAAAGGTCCCCAGTTCGAAACTGGGCAGAAACAAATTGAGTGTTTTTTAACTAAACATGCTGAAATGGATCTCCGGCAAGCGCATTTCCACACTACAAAGGCTCCAATTTCAAGCTAGTTGAAGGCAATCGTGCTAAGGATCTCAAGACAGACTACCAAGCCCAATGAGCACTTTCCTGTTGCTTGTGGAATTTACACAGACCAACACTCTGATTGCAGGGCAGATTATGGGATGAACCTGTCTTGGAAAAAGGCAATTAAGCTCACCATGAGGTTTCTGTAGTGTAGTGGTTATCACGTTCGCCTAATACGCGAAAGGTCCTCGGTTCGAAACCGAGCAGAAACAGCGGTCAGCTTTTGACAGAAAGTATAGATTGTTTGCGACGCTAAGAGTATTTAGCTCTCTTTTACATTATACGTTTTTTAAAATTCGTGATTCGCAAGACTTCCTTATGCTACCTCAAGACAGGTTTCCATAGTGTAGTGGTTATCACGTTCGCCTCACACGCGAAAGGTCCCCAGTTCGAAACTGGGTGGAAACATCTTGAGTAATTTTTACTATATGTGCTGAAATGGCTCTCAGGTTAGTGGATTTCCATGCTACAAAGGCTATAATTTCAAGCTATTTGGAGGCAATCATACTAAGGACCTCAAGTCAGACTACCATGATGAATTAGCTCTGTCCTGTTGTTTGTGGAATCTACACAGACTGACACTCTGCTTGCAGTGCATATTATTGGATGAACCTGTCTTGGAAAAAGACCACTCAACCCAAAGTGAAGTTTCTGTAGTGTAGTGGTTATCACGTTCGCCTAACACGCGAAAGGTCCTCGGTTCGAAACCGAGCAGAAACAACGACCAACTTTTGACAGAAAGTATGAATTGTTTGCAACGCCAAGAGTATCTATCTCCCTTTTACATTATACACATTTTAATTTGTGAGTCTGAAGATTTTCTTCTGCTTCCTGAAGACAGGTTTCCATAGTGTAGTGGTTATCACGTTCGCCTCACACGCGAAAGGTCCCCAGTTCGAAACTGGGTGGAAACAACTTGAGCAATTTTTACTATATGTGCTGAAATGGCTCTAAGGTAAGTGGATATCCAGCTACAAAGGCTAAAAGCTATTTTAAGGCAATCATACTAAGGATCTCAAGCCAGACTCCAATGGTGAATTATCTCTGTTCTGTTGTTTGTGGAATCTACACAGACTGACACTCTGCTTGCGGTGCAGATTATGGGATGAACCTGTCTTGGAAAAAGGCCACTAAACTCACTGTGAGGTTTCTCTAGTGTAGTGGTTATCACGTTCGCTTTACACGCGAAAGGTCCCCAGTTCGAAACTGGGCAGAAACAAATTGAGTGTTTTTTAACTAAACATGCTGAAATGGATCTCCGGCAAGCGCATTTCCACACTACAAAGGCTCCAATTTCAAGCTAGTTGAAGGCAATCGTGCTAAGGATCTCAAGACAGACTACCAAGCCCAATGAGCACTTTCCTGTTGCTTGTGGAATTTACACAGACCAACACTCTGATTGCAGGGCAGATTATGGGATGAACCTGTCTTGGAAAAAGGCAATTAAGCTCACCATGAGGTTTCTGTAGTGTAGTGGTTATCACGTTCGCCTAACACGCGAAAGGTCCTCGGTTCGAAACCGAGCAGAAACAGCGACCAACTTTTGACAGAAAGTATGAATTGTTTGCAACGCCAAGAGTATCTATCTCCCTTTTACATTATACACATTTTAATTTGTGAGTCTGAAGATTTTCTTCTGCTTCCTGAAGACAGGTTTCCATAGTGTAGTGGTTATCACGTTCGCCTCACACGCGAAAGGTCCCCAGTTCGAAACTGGGTGGAAACAACTTGAGCAATTTTTACTATATGTGCTGAAATGGCTCTAAGGTAAGTGGATATCCAGCTACAAAGGCTAAAAGCTATTTGAAGGCAATCATACTAAGGATCTCAAGCCAGACTCCAATGGTGAATTATCTCTGTTCTGTTGTTTGTGGAATCTACACAGACTGACACTCTGCTTGCGGTGCAGATTATGGGATGAACCTGTCTTGGAAAAAGGCCACTAAACTCACTGTGAGGTTTCTCTAGTGTAGTGGTTATCACGTTCGCTTTACATGCGAAAGGTCCCCAGTTCGAAACTGGGCAGAAACAAATTGAGTGTTTTTTAACTAAACATGCTGAAATGGATCTCCGGCAAGCGCATTTCCACACTACAAAGGCTCCAATTTCAAGCTAGTTGAAGGCAATCGTGCTAAGGATCTCAAGACAGACTACCAAGCCCAATGAGCACTTTCCTGTTGCTTGTGGAATTTACACAGACCAACACTCTGATTGCAGGGCAGATTATGGGATGAACCTGTCTTGGAAAAAGGCAATTAAGCTCACCATGAGGTTTCTGTAGTGTAGTGGTTATCACGTTCGCCTAACACGCGAAAGGTCCTCGGTTCGAAACCGAGCAGAAACAGCGACCAACTTTTGACAGAAAGTATGAATTGTTTGCAACGCCAAGAGTATCTATCTCCCTTTTACATTATACACATTTTAATTTGTGAGTCTGAAGATTTTCTTCTGCTTCCTGAAGACAGGTTTCCATAGTGTAGTGGTTATCACGTTCGCCTCACACGCGAAAGGTCCCCAGTTCGAAACTGGGTGGAAACAACTTGAGCAATTTTTACTATATGTGCTGAAATGGCTCTAAGGTAAGTGGATATCCAGCTACAAAGGCTAAAAGCTATTTGAAGGCAATCATACTAAGGATCTCAAGCCAGACTCCAATGGTGAATTATCTCTGTTCTGTTGTTTGTGGAATCTACACAGACTGACACTCTGCTTGCGGTGCAGATTATGGGATTAACCTGTCTTGGAAAAAGGCCACTAAACTCACTGTGAGGTTTCTGTAGTGTAGTGGTTATCACGTTCGCTTTACACGCGAAAGGTCCCCAGTTCGAAACTGGGCAGAAACAAATTGAGTGTTTTTTAACTAAACATGCTGAAATGGATCTCCGGCAAGCGCATTTCCACACTACAAAGGCTCCAATTTCAAGCTAGTTGAAGGCAATCGTGCTAAGGATCTCAAGACAGACTACCAAGCCCAATGAGCACTTTCCTGTTGCTTGTGGAATTTACACAGACCAACACTCTGATTGCAGGGCAGATTATGGGATGAACCTGTCTTGGAAAAAGGCAGTTAAGCTCACCATGAGGTTTCTGTAGTGTAGTGGTTATCACGTTCGCCTAACACGCGAAAGGTCCTCGGTTCGAAACCGAGCAGAAACAGCGGTCAGCTTTTGACAGAAAGTATAGATTGTTTGCGACGCTAAGAGTATTTAGCTCTCTTTTACATTATATGTTTTTTAAAATTCGTGATTCGCAAGACTTCCTTATGCTACCTCAAGACAGGTTTCCATAGTGTAGTGGTTATCACGTTCGCCTCACACGCGAAAGGTCCCCAGTTCGAAACTGGGTGGAAACATCTTGAGTAATTTTTACTATATGTGCTGAAATGGCTCTCAGGTTAGTGGATTTCCATGCTACAAAGGCTGTAATTTCAAGCTATTTGGAGGCAATCATACTAAGGACCTCAAGTCAGACTACCATGATGAATTAGCTCTGTCCTGTTGTTTGTGGAATCTACACAGACTGACACTCTGCTTGCAGTGCATATTATTGGATGAACCTGTGTTGGAAAAAGACCACTCAACCCAAAGTGAAGTTTCTGTAGTGTAGTGGTTATCACGTTCGCCTGACACGCGAAAGGTCCTCGGTTCGAAACCGAGCAGAAACAGCGACCAACTTTTGACAGAAAGTATGAATTGTTTGCAACGCCAAGAGTATCTATCTCCCTTTTACATTATACACATTTTAATTTGTGAGTCTGAAGATTTTCTTCTGCTTCCTGAAGACAGGTTTCCATAGTGTAGTGGTTATCACGTTCGCCTCACACGCGAAAGGTCCCCAGTTCGAAACTGGGTGGAAACAACTTGAGCAATTTTTACTATATGTGCTGAAATGGCTCTAAGGTAAGTGGATATCCAGCTACAAAGGCTAAAAGCTATTTGAAGGCAATCATACTAAGGATCTCAAGCCAGACTCCAATGGTGAATTATCTCTGTTCTGTTGTTTGTGGAATCTACACAGACTGACACTCTGCTTGCGGTGCAGATTATGGGATGAACCTGTCTTGGAAAAAGGCCACTAAACTCACTGTGAGGTTTCTCTAGTGTAGTGGTTATCACGTTCGCTTTACACGCGAAAGGTCCCCAGTTCAAAACTGGGCAGAAACAAATTGAGTGTTTTTTAACTAAACATGCTGAAATGGATCTCCGGCAAGCGCATTTCCACACTACAAAGGCTCCAATTTCAAGCTAGTTGAAGGCAATCGTGCTAAGGATCTCAAGACAGACTACCAAGCCCAATGAGCACTTTCCTGTTGCTTGTGGAATTTACACAGACCAACACTCTGATTGCAGGGCAGATTATGGGATGAACCTGTCTTGGAAAAAGGCAATTAAGCTCACCATGAGGTTTCTGTAGTGTAGTGGTTATCACGTTCGCCTAACACGCGAAAGGTCCTCGGTTCGAAACCGAGCAGAAACAGCGGTCAGCTTTTGACAGAAAGTATAGATTGTTTGCGACGCTAAGAGTATTTAGCTCTCTTTTACATTATACGTTTTTTAAAATTCGTGATTCGCAAGACTTCCTTATGCTACCTCAAAACAGGTTTCCATAGTGTAGTGGTTATCACGTTCGCCTCACACGCGAAAGGTCCCCAGTTCGAAACTGGGTGGAAACATCTTGAGTAATTTTTACTATATGTGCTGAAATGGCTCTCAGGTTAGTGGATTTCCATGCTACAAAGGCTGTAATTTCAAGCTATTTGGAGGCAATCATACAAAGGACCTCAAGTCAGACTGCCATGATGAATTAGCTCTGTCCTGTTGTTTGTGGAATCTACACAGACTGACACTCTGCTTGCAGTGCATATTATTGGATGAACCTGTCTTGGAAAAAGACCACTCAACCCAAAGTGAAGTTTCTGTAGTGTAGTGGTTATCACGTTCGCCTAACACGCAAAAGGTCCTCGGTTCGAAACCGAGCAGAAACAGCGATCAACTTTTGACAGAAAGTATGAATTGTTTGCAACGCCAAGAGTATCTATCTCCCTTTTACGTTATACACATTTTAATTTGTGAGTCTGAAGATTTTCTTCTGCTTCCTGAAGACAGGTTTCCATAGTGTAGTGGTTATCACATTCGCCTCACACGCGAAAGGTCCCCAGTTCGAAACTGGGTGGAAACAACTTGAGCAATTTTTACTATATGTGCTGAAATGGCTCTAAGGTAAGTGGATATCCAGCTACAAAGGCTAAAAGCTATTTTAAGGCAATCATACTAAGGATCTCAAGCCAGACTCCAATGGTGAATTATCTCTGTTCTGTTGTTTGTGGAATCTACACAGACTGACACTCTGCTTGCGGTGCAGATTATGGGATGAACCTGTCTTGGAAAAAGGCCACTAAACTCACTGTGAGGTTTCTCTAGTGTAGTGGTTATCACGTTCGCTTTACACGCGAAAGGTCCCCAGTTCGAAACTGGGCAGAAACAAATTGAGTGTTTTTTAACTAAACATGCTGAAATGGATCTCCGGCAAGCGCATTTCCACACTACAAAGGCTCCAATTTCAAGCTAGTTGAAGGCAATCGTGCTAAGGATCTCAAGACAGACTACCAAGCCCAATGAGCACTTTCCTGTTGCTTGTGGAATTTACACAGACCAACACTCTGATTGCAGGGCAGATTATGGGATGAACCTGTCTTGGAAAAAGGCAATTAAGCTCACCATGAGGTTTCTGTAGTGTAGTGGTTATCACGTTCGCCTAACACGCGAAAGGTCCTCGGTTCGAAACCGAGCAGAAACAGCGACCAACTTTTGACAGAAAGTATGAATTGTTTGCAACGCCAAGAGTATCTATCTCCCTTTTACATTATACACATTTTAATTTGTGAGTCTGAAGATTTTCTTCTGCTTCCTGAAGACAGGTTTCCATAGTGTAGTGGTTATCACGTTCGCCTCACACGCGAAAGGTCCCCAGTTCGAAACTGGGTGGAAACAACTTGAGCAATTTTTACTATATGTGCTGAAATGGCTCTAAGGTAAGTGGATATCCAGCTACAAAGGCTAAAAGCTATTTGAAGGCAATCATACTAAGGATCTCAAGCCAGACTCCAATGGTGAATTATCTCTGTTCTGTTGTTTGTGGAATCTACACAGACTGACACTCTGCTTGCGGTGCAGATTATGGGATGAACCTGTCTTGGAAAAAGGCCACTAAACTCACTGTGAGGTTTCTCTAGTGTAGTGGTTATCACGTTCGCTTTACACGCGAAAGGTCCCCAGTTCGAAACTGGGCAGAAACAAATTGAGTGTTTTTTAACTAAACATGCTGAAATGGATCTCCGGCAAGCGCATTTCCACACTACAAAGGCTCCAATTTCAAGCTAGTTGAAGGCAATCGTGCTAAGGATCTCAAGACAGACTACCAAGCCCAATGAGCACTTTCCTGTTGCTTGTGGAATTTACACAGACCAACACTCTGATTGCAGGGCAGATTATGGGATGAACCTGTCTTGGAAAAAGGCAATTAAGCTCACCATGAGGTTTCTGTAGTGTAGTGGTTATCACGTTCGCCTAACACGCGAAAGGTCCTCGGTTCGAAACCGAGCAGAAACAGCGACCAACTTTTGACAGAAAGTATGAATTGTTTGCAACGCCAAGAGTATCTATCTCCCTTTTACATTATACACATTTTAATTTGTGAGTCTGAAGATTTTCTTCTGCTTCCTGAAGACAGGTTTCCATAGTGTAGTGGTTATCACGTTCGCCTCACACGCGAAAGGTCCCCAGTTCGAAACTGGGTGGAAACAACTTGAGCAATTTTTACTATATGTGCTGAAATGGCTCTAAGGTAAGCGGATATCCAGCTACAAAGGCTAAAAGCTATTTGAAGGCAATCATACTAAGGATCTCAAGCCAGACTCCAATGGTGAATTATCTCTGTTCTGTTGTTTGTGGAATCTACACAGACTGACACTCTGCTTGCGGTGCAGATTATGGGATGAACCTGTCTTGGAAAAAGGCCACTAAACTCACTGTGAGGTTTCTGTAGTGTAGTGGTTATCACGTTCGCTTTACACGCGAAAGGTCCCCAGTTCGAAACTGAGCAGAAACAAATTGAGTGTTTTTGAACTAAACATGCTGAAATGGATCTCCGGCAAGCGCATTTCCACACTACAAAGGCTCCAATTTCAAGCTAGTTGAAGGCAATCGTGCTAAGGATCTCAAGACAGACTACCAAGCCCAATGAGCACTTTCCTGTTGCTTGTGGAATTTACACAGACCAACACTCTGATTGCAGGGCAGATTATGGGATGAACCTGTCTTGGAAAAAGGCAATTAAGCTCACCATGAGGTTTCTGTAGTGTAGTGGTTATCACGTTCGCCTAACACGCGAAAGGTCCTCGGTTCGAAACCGAGCAGAAACAGCGGTCAGCTTTTGACAGAAAGTATAGATTGTTTGCGACGCTAAGAGTATTTAGCTCTCTTTTACATTATACGTTTTTTAAAATTCGTGATTCGCAAGACTTCCTTATGCTACCTCAAGACAGGTTTCCATAGTGTAGTGGTTATCACGTTCGCCTCACACGCGAAAGGTCCCCAGTTCGAAACTGGGTGGAAACATCTTGAGTAATTTTTACTATATGTGCTGAAATGGCTCTCAGGTTAGTGGATTTCCATGCTACAAAGGCTGTAATTTCAAGCTATTTGGAGGCAATCATACAAAGGACCTCAAGTCAGACTGCCATGATGAATTAGCTCTGTCCTGTTGTTTGTGGAATCTACACAGACTGACACTCTGCTTGCAGTGCATATTATTGGATGAACCTGTCTTGGAAAAAGACCACTCAACCCAAAGTGAAGTTTCTGTAGTGTAGTGGTTATCACGTTCGCCTAACACGCGAAAGGTCCTCGGTTCGAAACCGAGCAGAAACAGCGACCAACTTTTGACAGAAAGTATGAATTGTTTGCAACGCCAAGAGTATCTATCTCCCTTTTACGTTATACACATTTTAATTTGTGAGTCTGAAGATTTTCTTCTGCTTCCTGAAGACAGGTTTCCATAGTGTAGTGGTTATCACATTCGCCTCACACGCGAAAGGTCCCCAGTTCGAAACTGGGTGGAAACAACTTGAGCAATTTTTACTATATGTGCTGAAATGGCTCTAAGGTAAGCGGATATCCAGCTACAAAGGCTAAAAGCTATTTGAAGGCAATCATACTAAGGATCTCAAGCCAGACTCCAATGGTGAATTATCTCTGTTCTGTTGTTTGTGGAATCTACACAGACTGACACTCTGCTTGCGGTGCAGATTATGGGATGAACCTGTCTTGGAAAAAGGCCACTAAACTCACTGTGAGGTTTCTGTAGTGTAGTGGTTATCACGTTCGCTTTACACGCGAAAGGTCCCCAGTTCGAAACTGAGCAGAAACAAATTGAGTGTTTTTGAACTAAACATGCTGAAATGGATCTCCGGCAAGCGCATTTCCACACTACAAAGGCTCCAATTTCAAGCTAGTTGAAGGCAATCGTGCTAAGGATCTCAAGACAGACTACCAAGCCCAATGAGCACTTTCCTGTTGCTTGTGGAATTTACACAGACCAACACTCTGATTGCAGGGCAGATTATGGGATGAACCTGTCTTGGAAAAAGGCAATTAAGCTCACCATGAGGTTTCTGTAGTGTAGTGGTTATCACGTTCGCCTAACACGCGAAAGGTCCTCGGTTCGAAACCGAGCAGAAACAGCGGTCAGCTTTTGACAGAAAGTATAGATTGTTTGCGACGCTAAGAGTATTTAGCTCTCTTTTACATTATACGTTTTTTAAAATTCGTGATTCGCAAGACTTCCTTATGCTACCTCAAGACAGGTTTCCATAGTGTAGTGGTTATCACGTTCGCCTCACACGCGAAAGGTCCCCAGTTCGAAACTGGGTGGAAACATCTTGAGTAATTTTTACTATATGTGCTGAAATGGCTCTCAGGTTAGTGGATTTCCATGCTACAAAGGCTGTAATTTCAAGCTATTTGGAGGCAATCATACTAAGGACCTCAAGTCAGACTACCATGATGAATTAGCTCTGTCCTGTTGTTTGTGGAATCTACACAGACTGACACTCTGCTTGCAGTGCATATTATTGGATGAACCTGTCTTGGAAAAAGACCACTCAACCCAAAGTGAAGTTTCTGTAGTGTAGTGGTTATCACGTTCGCCTAACACGCGAAAGGTCCTCGGTTCGAAACCGAGCAGAAACAGCGACCAACTTTTGACAGAAAGTATGAATTGTTTGCAACGCCAAGAGTATCTATCTCCCTTTTAAATTATACACATTTTAATTTGTGAGTCTGAAGATTTTCTTCTGCTTCCTGAAGACAGGTTTCCATAGTGTAGTGGTAATCACGTTCGCCTCACACGCGAAAGGTCCCCAGTTCGAAACTGGGTGGAAACAACTTGAGCAATTTTTACTATATGTGCTGAAATGGCTCTAAGGTAAGTGGATATCCAGCTACAAAGGCTAAAAGCTATTTGAAGGCAATCATACTAAGGATCTCAAGCCAGACTCCAATGGTGAATTATCTCTGTTCTGTTGTTTGTGGAATCTACACAGACTGACACTCTGCTTGCGGTGCAGATTATGGGATGAACCTGTCTTGGAAAAAGGCCACTAAACTCACTGTGAGGTTTCTGTAGTGTAGTGGTTATCACGTTCGCTTTACACGCGAAAGGTCCCCAGTTCGAAACTGGGCAGAAACAAATTGAGTGTTTTTTAACTAAACATGCTGAAATGGATCTCCGGCAAGCGCATTTCCACACTACAAAGGCTCCAATTTCAAGCTAGTTGAAGGCAATCGTGCTAAGGATCTCAAGACAGACTACCAAGCCCAATGAGCACTTTCCTGTTGCTTGTGGAATTTACACAGACCAACACTCTGATTGCAGGGCAGATTATGGGATGAACCTGTCTTGGAAAAAGGCAATTAAGCTCACCATGAGGTTTCTGTAGTGTAGTGGTTATCACGTTTGCCTAACACGCGAAAGGTCCTCGGTTCGAAACCGAGCAGAAACAGCGGTCAGCTTTTGACAGAAAGTATAGATTGTTTGCGACGCTAAGAGTATTTAGCTCTCTTTTACATTATACGTTTTTTAAAATTCGTGATTCGCAAGACTTCCTTATGCTACCTCAAGACAGGTTTCCATAGTGTAGTGGTTATCACGTTCGCCTCACACGCGAAAGGTCCCCAGTTCGAAACTGGGTGGAAACATCTTGAGTAATTTTTACTATATGTGCTGAAATGGCTCTCAGGTTAGTGGATTTCCATGCTACAAAGGCTGTAATTTCAAGCTATTTGGAGGCAATCATACTAAGGACCTCAAGTCAGACTACCATGATGAATTAGCTCTGTCCTGTTGTTTGTGGAATCTACACAGACTGACACTCTGCTTGCAGTGCATATTATTGGATGAACCTGTCTTGGAAAAAGACCACTCAACCCAAAGTGAAGTTTCTGTAGTGTAGTGGTTATCACGTTCGCCTAACACGCGAAAGGTCCTCGGTTCGAAACCGAGCAGAAACAGCGACCAACTTTTGACAGAAAGTATGAATTGTTTGCAACGCCAAGAGTATCTATCTCCCTTTTACATTATACACATTTTAATTTGTGAGTCTGAAGATTTTCTTCTGCTTCCTGAAGACAGGTTTCCATAGTGTAGTGGTTATCACGTTCGCCTCACACGCGAAAGGTCCCCAGTTCGAAACTGGGTGGAAACAACTTGAGCAATTTTTACTATATGTGCTGAAATGGCTCTAAGGTAAGTGGATATCCAGCTACAAAGGCTAAAAGCTATTTGAAGGCAATCATACTAAGGATCTCAAGCCAGACTCCAATGGTGAATTATCTCTGTTCTGTTGTTTGTGGAATCTACACAGACTGACACTCTGCTTGCGGTGCAGATTATGGGATTAACCTGTCTTGGAAAAAGGCCACTAAACTCACTGTGAGGTTTCTGTAGTGTAGTGGTTATCACGTTCGCTTTACACGCGAAAGGTCCCCAGTTCGAAACTGGGCAGAAACAAATTGAGTGTTTTTTAACTAAACATGCTGAAATGGATCTCCGGCAAGCGCATTTCCACACTACAAAGGCTCCAATTTCAAGCTAGTTGAAGGCAATCGTGCTAAGGATCTCAAGACAGACTACCAAGCCCAATGAGCACTTTCCTGTTGCTTGTGGAATTTACACAGACCAACACTCTGATTGCAGGGCAGATTATGGGATGAACCTGTCTTGGAAAAAGGCAATTAAGCTCACCATGAGGTTTCTGTAGTGTAGTGGTTATCACGTTCGCCTAACACGCGAAAGGTCCTCGGTTCGAAACCGAGCAGAAACAGCGGTCAGCTTTTGACAGAAAGTATAGATTGTTTGCGACGCTAAGAGTATTTAGCTCTCTTTTACATTATACGTTTTTTAAAATTCGTGATTCGCAAGACTTCCTTATGCTACCTCAAGACAGGTTTCCATAGTGTAGTGGTTATCACGTTCGCCTCACACGCGAAAGGTCCCCAGTTCGAAACTGGGTGGAAACATCTTGAGTAATTTTTACTATATGTGCTGAAATGGCTCTCAGGTTAGTGGATTTCCATGCTACAAAGGCTGTAATTTCAAGCTATTTGGAGGCAATCATACTAAGGACCTCAAGTCAGACTACCATGATGAATTAGCTCTGTCCTGTTGTTTGTGGAATCTACACAGACTGACACTCTGCTTGCAGTGCATATTATTGGATGAACCTGTGTTGGAAAAAGACCACTCAACCCAAAGTGAAGTTTCTGTAGTGTAGTGGTTATCACGTTCGCCTGACACGCGAAAGGTCCTCGGTTCGAAACCGAGCAGAAACAGCGACCAACTTTTGACAGAAAGTATGAATTGTTTGCAACGCCAAGAGTATCTATCTCCCTTTTACATTATACACATTTTAATTTGTGAGTCTGAAGATTTTCTTCTGCTTCCTGAAGACAGGTTTCCATAGTGTAGTGGTTATCACGTTCGCCTCACACGCGAAAGGTCCCCAGTTCGAAACTGGGTGGAAACAACTTGAGCAATTTTTACTATATGTGCTGAAATGGCTCTAAGGTAAGTGGATATCCAGCTACAAAGGCTAAAAGCTATTTGAAGGCAATCATACTAAGGATCTCAAGCCAGACTCCAATGGTGAATTATCTCTGTTCTGTTGTTTGTGGAATCTACACAGACTGACACTCTGCTTGCGGTGCAGATTATGGGATGAACCTGTCTTGGAAAAAGGCCACTAAACTCACTGTGAGGTTTCTCTAGTGTAGTGGTTATCACGTTCGCTTTACACGCGAAAGGTCCCCAGTTCAAAACTGGGCAGAAACAAATTGAGTGTTTTTTAACTAAACATGCTGAAATGGATCTCCGGCAAGCGCATTTCCACACTACAAAGGCTCCAATTTCAAGCTAGTTGAAGGCAATCGTGCTAAGGATCTCAAGACAGACTACCAAGCCCAATGAGCACTTTCCTGTTGCTTGTGGAATTTACACAGACCAACACTCTGATTGCAGGGCAGATTATGGGATGAACCTGTCTTGGAAAAAGGCAATTAAGCTCACCATGAGGTTTCTGTAGTGTAGTGGTTATCACGTTCGCCTAATACGCGAAAGGTCCTCGGTTCGAAACCGAGCAGAAACAGCGGTCAGCTTTTGACAGAAAGTATAGATTGTTTGCGACGCTAAGAGTATTTAGCTCTCTTTTACATTATACGTTTTTTAAAATTCGTGATTCGCAAGACTTCCTTATGCTACCTCAAGACAGGTTTCCATAGTGTAGTGGTTATCACGTTCGCCTCACACGCGAAAGGTCCCCAGTTCGAAACTGGGTGGAAACATCTTGAGTACTTTTTACTATATGTGCTGAAATGGCTCTCAGGTTAGTGGATTTCCATGCTACAAAGGCTGTAATTTCAAGCTATTTGGAGGCAATCATACAAAGGACCTCAAGTCAGACTGCCATGATGAATTAGCTCTGTCCTGTTGTTTGTGGAATCTACACAGACTGACACTCTGCTTGCAGTGCATATTATTGGATGAACCTGTCTTGGAAAAAGACCACTCAACCCAAAGTGAAGTTTCTGTAGTGTAGTGGTTATCACGTTCGCCTAACACGCGAAAGGTCCTCGGTTCGAAACCGAGCAGAAACAGCGACCAACTTTTGACAGAAAGTATGAATTGTTTGCAACGCCAAGAGTATCTATCTCCCTTTTACGTTATACACATTTTAATTTGTGAGTCTGAAGATTTTCTTCTGCTTCCTGAAGACAGGTTTCCATAGTGTAGTGGTTATCACATTCGCCTCACACGCGAAAGGTCCCCAGTTCGAAACTGGGTGGAAACAACTTGAGCAATTTTTACTATATGTGCTGAAATGGCTCTAAGGTAAGCGGATATCCAGCTACAAAGGCTAAAAGCTATTTGAAGGCAATCATACTAAGGATCTCAAGCCAGACTCCAATGGTGAATTATCTCTGTTCTGTTGTTTGTGGAATCTACACAGACTGACACTCTGCTTGCGGTGCAGATTATGGGATGAACCTGTCTTGGAAAAAGGCCACTAAACTCACTGTGAGGTTTCTGTAGTGTAGTGGTTATCACGTTCGCTTTACACGCGAAAGGTCCCCAGTTCGAAACTGAGCAGAAACAAATTGAGTGTTTTTGAACTAAACATGCTGAAATGGATCTCCGGCAAGCGCATTTCCACACTACAAAGGCTCCAATTTCAAGCTAGTTGAAGGCAATCGTGCTAAGGATCTCAAGACAGACTACCAAGCCCAATGAGCACTTTCCTGTTGCTTGTGGAATTTACACAGACCAACACTCTGATTGCAGGGCAGATTATGGGATGAACCTGTCTTGGAAAAAGGCAATTAAGCTCACCATGAGGTTTCTGTAGTGTAGTGGTTATCACGTTCGCCTAACACGCGAAAGGTCCTCGGTTCGAAACCGAGCAGAAACAGCGGTCAGCTTTTGACAGAAAGTATAGATTGTTTGCGACGCTAAGAGTATTTAGCTCTCTTTTACATTATACGTTTTTTAAAATTCGTGATTCGCAAGACTTCCTTATGCTACCTCAAGACAGGTTTCCATAGTGTAGTGGTTATCACGTTCGCCTCACACGCGAAAGGTCCCCAGTTCGAAACTGGGTGGAAACATCTTGAGTAATTTTTACTATATGTGCTGAAATGGCTCTCAGGTTAGTGGATTTCCATGCTACAAAGGCTGTAATTTCAAGCTATTTGGAGGCAATCATACTAAGGACCTCAAGTCAGACTACCATGATGAATTAGCTCTGTCCTGTTGTTTGTGGAATCTACACAGACTGACACTCTGCTTGCAGTGCATATTATTGGATGAACCTGTCTTGGAAAAAGACCACTCAACCCAAAGTGAAGTTTCTGTAGTGTAGTGGTTATCACGTTCGCCTAACACGCGAAAGGTCCTCGGTTCGAAACCGAGCAGAAACAGCGACCAACTTTTGACAGAAAGTATGAATTGTTTGCAACGCCAAGAGTATCTATCTCCCTTTTAAATTATACACATTTTAATTTGTGAGTCTGAAGATTTTCTTCTGCTTCCTGAAGACAGGTTTCCATAGTGTAGTGGTAATCACGTTCGCCTCACACGCGAAAGGTCCCCAGTTCGAAACTGGGTGGAAACAACTTGAGCAATTTTTACTATATGTGCTGAAATGGCTCTAAGGTAAGTGGATATCCAGCTACAAAGGCTAAAAGCTATTTGAAGGCAATCATACTAAGGATCTCAAGCCAGACTCCAATGGTGAATTATCTCTGTTCTGTTGTTTGTGGAATCTACACAGACTGACACTCTGCTTGCGGTGCAGATTATGGGATGAACCTGTCTTGGAAAAAGGCCACTAAACTCACTGTGAGGTTTCTGTAGTGTAGTGGTTATCACGTTCGCTTTACACGCGAAAGGTCCCCAGTTCGAAACTGGGCAGAAACAAATTGAGTGTTTTTTAACTAAACATGCTGAAATGGATCTCCGGCAAGCGCATTTCCACACTACAAAGGCTCCAATTTCAAGCTAGTTGAAGGCAATCGTGCTAAGGATCTCAAGACAGACTACCAAGCCCAATGAGCACTTTCCTGTTGCTTGTGGAATTTACACAGACCAACACTCTGATTGCAGGGCAGATTATGGGATGAACCTGTCTTGGAAAAAGGCAATTAAGCTCACCATGAGGTTTCTGTAGTGTAGTGGTTATCACGTTTGCCTAACACGCGAAAGGTCCTCGGTTCGAAACCGAGCAGAAACAGCGGTCAGCTTTTGACAGAAAGTATAGATTGTTTGCGACGCTAAGAGTATTTAGCTCTCTTTTACATTATACGTTTTTTAAAATTCGTGATTCGCAAGACTTCCTTATGCTACCTCAAGACAGGTTTCCATAGTGTAGTGGTTATCACGTTCGCCTCACACGCGAAAGGTCCCCCGTTCGAAACTGGGTGGAAACATCTTGAGTAATTTTTACTATATGTGCTGAAATGGCTCTCAGGTTAGTGGATTTCCATGCTACAAAGGCTGTAATTTCAAGCTATTTGGAGGCAATCATACTAAGGACCTCAAGTCAGACTACCATGATGAATTAGCTCTGTCCTGTTGTTTGTGGAATCTACACAGACTGACACTCTGCTTGCAGTGCATATTATTGGATGAACCTGTCTTGGAAAAAGACCACTCAACCCAAAGTGAAGTTTCTGTAGTGTAGTGGTTATCACGTTCGCCTAACACGCGAAAGGTCCTCGGTTCGAAACCGAGCAGAAACAGCGACCAACTTTTGACAGAAAGTATGAATTGTTTGCAACGCCAAGAGTATCTATCTCCCTTTTACATTATACACATTTTAATTTGTGAGTCTGAAGATTTTCTTCTGCTTCCTGAAGACAGGTTTCCATAGTGTAGTGGTTATCACGTTCGCCTCACACGCGAAAGGTCCCCAGTTCGAAACTGGGTGGAAACAACTTGAGCAATTTTTACTATATGTGCTGAAATGGCTCTAAGGTAAGTGGATATCCAGCTACAAAGGCTAAAAGCTATTTGAAGGCAATCATACTAAGGATCTCAAGCCAGACTCCAATGGTGAATTATCTCTGTTCTGTTGTTTGTGGAATCTACACAGACTGACACTCTGCTTGCGGTGCAGATAATGGGATTAACCTGTCTTGGAAAAAGGCCACTAAACTCACTGTGAGGTTTCTGTAGTGTAGTGGTTATCACGTTCGCTTTACACGCGAAAGGTCCCCAGTTCGAAACTGGGCAGAAACAAATTGAGTGTTTTTTAACTAAACATGCTGAAATGGATCTCCGGCAAGCGCATTTCCACACTACAAAGGCTCCAATTTCAAGCTAGTTGAAGGCAATCGTGCTAAGGATCTCAAGACAGACTACCAAGCCCAATGAGCACTTTCCTGTTGCTTGTGGAATTTACACAGACCAACACTCTGATTGCAGGGCAGATTATGGGATGAACCTGTCTTGGAAAAAGGCAATTAAGCTCACCATGAGGTTTCTGTAGTGTAGTGGTTATCACGTTCGCCTAACACGCGAAAGGTCCTCGGTTCGAAACCGAGCAGAAACAGCGGTCAGCTTTTGACAGAAAGTATAGATTGTTTGCGACGCTAAGAGTATTTAGCTCTCTTTTACATTATACGTTTTTTAAAATTCGTGATTCGCAAGACTTCCTTATGCTACCTCAAGACAGGTTTCCATAGTGTAGTGGTTATCACGTTCGCCTCACACGCGAAAGGTCCCCAGTTCGAAACTGGGTGGAAACATCTTGAGTAATTTTTACTATATGTGCTGAAATGGCTCTCAGGTTAGTGGATTTCCATGCTACAAAGGCTGTAATTTCAAGCTATTTGGAGGCAATCATACAAAGGACCTCAAGTCAGACTGCCATGATGAATTAGCTCTGTCCTGTTGTTTGTGGAATCTACACAGACTGACACTCTGCTTGCAGTGCATATTATTGGATGAACCTGTCTTGGAAAAAGACCACTCAACCCAAAGTGAAGTTTCTGTAGTGTAGTGGTTATCACGTTCGCCTAACACGCGAAAGGTCCTCGGTTCGAAACCGAGCAGAAACAGCGACCAACTTTTGACAGAAAGTATGAATTGTTTGCAACGCCAAGAGTATCTATCTCCCTTTTAAATTATACACATTTTAATTTGTGAGTCTGAAGATTTTCTTCTGCTTCCTGAAGACAGGTTTCCATAGTGTAGTGGTAATCACGTTCGCCTCACACGCGAAAGGTCCCCAGTTCGAAACTGGGTGGAAACAACTTGAGCAATTTTTACTATATGTGCTGAAATGGCTCTAAGGTAAGTGGATATCCAGCTACAAAGGCTAAAAGCTATTTGAAGGCAATCATACTAAGGATCTCAAGCCAGACTCCAATGGTGAATTATCTCTGTTCTGTTGTTTGTGGAATCTACACAGACTGACACTCTGCTTGCGGTGCAGATTATGGGATGAACCTGTCTTGGAAAAAGGCCACTAAACTCACTGTGAGGTTTCTGTAGTGTAGTGGTTATCACGTTCGCTTTACACGCGAAAGGTCCCCAGTTCGAAACTGGGCAGAAACAAATTGAGTGTTTTTTAACTAAACATGCTGAAATGGATCTCCGGCAAGCGCATTTCCACACTACAAAGGCTCCAATTTCAAGCTAGTTGAAGGCAATCGTGCTAAGGATCTCAAGACAGACTACCAAGCCCAATGAGCACTTTCCTGTTGCTTGTGGAATTTACACAGACCAACACTCTGATTGCAGGGCAGATTATGGGATGAACCTGTCTTGGAAAAAGGCAATTAAGCTCACCATGAGGTTTCTGTAGTGTAGTGGTTATCACGTTCGCCTAACACGCGAAAGGTCCTCGGTTCGAAACCGAGCAGAAACAGCGGTCAGCTTTTGACAGAAAGTATAGATTGTTTGCGACGCTAAGAGTATTTAGCTCTCTTTTACATTATACGTTTTTTAAAATTCGTGATTCGCAAGACTTCCTTATGCTACCTCAAGACAGGTTTCCATAGTGTAGTGGTTATCACGTTCGCCTCACACGCGAAAGGTCCCCAGTTCGAAACTGGGTGGAAACATCTTGAGTAATTTTTACTATATGTGCTGAAATGGCTCTCAGGTTAGTGGATTTCCATGCTACAAAGGCTGTAATTTCAAGCTATTTGGAGGCAATCATACAAAGGACCTCAAGTCAGACTGCCATGATGAATTAGCTCTGTCCTGTTGTTTGTGGAATCTACACAGACTGACACTCTGCTTGCAGTGCATATTATTGGATGAACCTGTCTTGGAAAAAGACCACTCAACCCAAAGTGAAGTTTCTGTAGTGTAGTGGTTATCACGTTCGCCTAACACGCGAAAGGTCCTCGGTTCGAAACCGAGCAGAAACAGCGACCAACTTTTGACAGAAAGTATGAATTGTTTGCAACGCCAAGAGTATCTATCTCCCTTTTAAATTATACACATTTTAATTTGTGAGTCTGAAGATTTTCTTCTGCTTCCTGAAGACAGGTTTCCATAGTGTAGTGGTAATCACGTTCGCCTCACACGCGAAAGGTCCCCAGTTCGAAACTGGGTGGAAACAACTTGAGCAATTTTTACTATATGTGCTGAAATGGCTCTAAGGTAAGTGGATATCCAGCTACAAAGGCTAAAAGCTATTTGAAGGCAATCATACTAAGGATCTCAAGCCAGACTCCAATGGTGAATTATCTCTGTTCTGTTGTTTGTGGAATCTACACAGACTGACACTCTGCTTGCGGTGCAGATTATGGGATGAACCTGTCTTGGAAAAAGGCCACTAAACTCACTGTGAGGTTTCTGTAGTGTAGTGGTTATCACGTTCGCTTTACACGCGAAAGGTCCCCAGTTCGAAACTGGGCAGAAACAAATTGAGTGTTTTTTAACTAAACATGCTGAAATGGATCTCCGGCAAGCGCATTTCCACACTACAAAGGCTCCAATTTCAAGCTAGTTGAAGGCAATCGTGCTAAGGATCTCAAGACAGACTACCAAGCCCAATGAACACTTTCCTGTTGCTTGTGGAATTTACACAGACCAACACTCTGATTGCAGGGCAGATTATGGGATGAACCTGTCTTGGAAAAAGGCAATTAAGCTCACCATGAGGTTTCTGTAGTGTAGTGGTTATCACGTTTGCCTAACACGCGAAAGGTCCTCGGTTCGAAACCGAGCAGAAACAGCGGTCAGCTTTTGACAGAAAGTATAGATTGTTTGCGACGCTAAGAGTATTTAGCTCTCTTTTACATTATACGTTTTTTAAAATTCGTGATTCGCAAGACTTCCTTATGCTACCTCAAGACAGGTTTCCATAGTGTAGTGGTTATCACGTTCGCCTCACACGCGAAAGGTCCCCAGTTCGAAACTGGGTGGAAACATCTTGAGTAATTTTTACTATATGTGCTGAAATGGCTCTCAGGTTAGTGGATTTCCATGCTACAAAGGCTGTAATTTCAAGCTATTTGGAGGCAATCATACTAAGGACCTCAAGTCAGACTACCATGATGAATTAGCTCTGTCCTGTTGTTTGTGGAATCTACACAGACTGACACTCTGCTTGCAGTGCATATTATTGGATGAACCTGTCTTGGAAAAAGACCACTCAACCCAAAGTGAAGTTTCTGTAGTGTAGTGGTTATCATGTTCGCCTAACACGCGAAAGGTCCTCGGTTCGAAACCGAGCAGAAACAGCGACCAACTTTTGACAGAAAGTATGAATTGTTTGCAACGCCAAGAGTATCTATCTCCCTTTTACATTATACACATTTTAATTTGTGAGTCTGAAGATTTTCTTCTGCTTCCTGAAGACAGGTTTCCATAGTGTAGTGGTTATCACGTTCGCCTCACACGCGAAAGGTCCCCAGTTCGAAACTGGGTGGAAACAACTTGAGCAATTTTTACTATATGTGCTGAAATGGCTCTAAGGTAAGTGGATATCCAGCTACAAAGGCTAAAAGCTATTTGAAGGCAATCATACTAAGGATCTCAAGCCAGACTCCAATGGTGAATTATCTCTGTTCTGTTGTTTGTGGAATCTACACAGACTGACACTCTGCTTGCGGTGCAGATTATGGGATGAACCTGTCTTGGAAAAAGGCCACTAAACTCACTGTGAGGTTTCTGTAGTGTAGTGGTTATCACGTTCGCTTTACACGCGAAAGGTCCCCAGTTCGAAACTGGGCAGAAACAAATTGAGTGTTTTTTAACTAAACATGCTGAAATGGATCTCCGGCAAGCGCATTTCCACACTACAAAGGCTCCAATTTCAAGCTAGTTGAAGGCAATCGTGCTAAGGATCTCAAGACAGACTACCAAGCCCAATGAGCACTTTCCTGTTGCTTGTGGAATTTACACAGACCAACACTCTGATTGCAGGGCAGATTATGGGATGAACCTGTCTTGGAAAAAGGCAATTAAGCTCGCCATGAGGTTTCTGTAGTGTAGTGGTTATCACGTTCGCCTAACACGCGAAAGGTCCTCGGTTCGAAACCGAGCAGAAACAGCGGTCAGCTTTTGACAGAAAGTATAGATTGTTTGCGACGCTAAGAGTATTTAGCTCTCTTTTACATTATACGTTTTTTAAAATTCGTGATTCGCAAGACTTCCTTATGCTACCTCAAGACAGGTTTCCATAGTGTAGTGGTTATCACGTTCGCCTCACACGCGAAAGGTCCCCAGTTCGAAACTGGGTGGAAACAACTTGAGTAATTTTTACTATATGTGCTGAAATGGCTCTCAGGTTAGTGGATTTCCATGCTACAAAGGCTGTAATTTCAAGCTATTTGGAGGCAATCATACTAAGGACCTCAAGTCAGACTACCATGATGAATTAGCTCTGTCCTGTTGTTTGTGGAATCTACACAGACTGACACTCTGCTTGCAGTGCATATTATTGGATGAACCTGTCTTGGAAAAAGACCACTCAACCCAAAGTGAAGTTTCTGTAGTGTAGTGGTTATCACGTTCGCCTAACACGCGAAAGGTCCTCGGTTCGAAACCGAGCAGAAACAGCGCCCAACTTTTGACAGAAAGTATGAATTGTTTGCAACGCCAAGAGTATCTATCTCCCTTTTACATTATACACATTTTAATTTGTGAGTCTGAAGATTTTCTTCTGCTTCCTGAAGACAGGTTTCCATAGTGTAGTGGTTATCACGTTCGCCTCACACGCGAAAGGTCCCCAGTTCGAAACTGGGTGGAAACAACTTGAGGATTTTTTACTATATTTGCTGAAATGGCTCTAAGGTAAGTGGATATCCAGCTACAAAGGCTAAAAGCTATTTGAAGGCAATCATACTAAGGATCTCAAGCCAGACTCCAATGGTGAATTATCTCTGTTCTGTTGTTTGTGGAATCTACACAGACTGACACTCTGCTTGCGGTGCAGATTGTGGGATGAACCTGTCTTGGAAAAAGGCCACTAAACTCACTGTGAGGTTTCTGTAGTGTAGTGGTTATCACGTTCGCTTTACACGCGAAAGGTCCCCAGTTCGAAACTGGGCAGAAACAAATTGAGTGTTTTTTAACTAAACATGCTGAAATGGATCTCCGGCAAGCGCATTTCCACACTACAAAGGCTCCAATTTCAAGCTAGTTGAAGGCAATCGTGCTAAGGATCTCAAGACAGACTACCAAGCCCAATGAGCACTTTCCTGTTGCTTGTGGAATTTACACAGACCAACACTCTGATTGCAGGGCAGATTATGGGATGAACCTGTCTTGGAAAAAGGCAATTAAGCTCGCCATGAGGTTTCTGTAGTGTAGTGGTTATCACGTTCGCCTAACACGCGAAAGGTCCTCGGTTCGAAACCGAGCAGAAACAGCGGTCAGCTTTTGACAGAAAGTATAGATTGTTTGCGACGCTAAGAGTATTTAGCTCTCTTTTACATTATACGTTTTTTAAAATTCGTGATTCGCAAGACTTCCTTATGCTACCTCAAGACAGGTTTCCATAGTGTAGTGGTTATCACGTTCGCCTCACACGCGAAAGGTCCCCAGTTCGAAACTGGGTGGAAACAACTTGAGTAATTTTTACTATATGTGCTGAAATGGCTCTCAGGTTAGTGGATTTCCATGCTACAAAGGCTGTAATTTCAAGCTATTTGGAGGCAATCATACTAAGGACCTCAAGTCAGACTACCATGATGAATTAGCTCTGTCCTGTTGTTTGTGGAATCTACACAGACTGACACTCTGCTTGCAGTGCATATTATTGGATGAACCTGTCTTGGAAAAAGACCACTCAACCCAAAGTGAAGTTTCTGTAGTGTAGTGGTTATCACGTTCGCCTAACACGCGAAAGGTCCTCGGTTCGAAACCGAGCAGAAACAGCGCCCAACTTTTGACAGAAAGTATGAATTGTTTGCAACGCCAAGAGTATCTATCTCCCTTTTACATTATACACATTTTAATTTGTGAGTCTGAAGATTTTCTTCTGCTTCCTGAAGACAGGTTTCCATAGTGTAGTGGTTATCACGTTCGCCTCACACGCGAAAGGTCCCCAGTTCGAAACTGGGTGGAAACAACTTGAGGATTTTTTACTATATTTGCTGAAATGGCTCTAAGGTAAGTGGATATCCAGCTACAAAGGCTAAAAGCTATTTGAAGGCAATCATACTAAGGATCTCAAGCCAGACTCCAATGGTGAATTATCTCTGTTCTGTTGTTTGTGGAATCTACACAGACTGACACTCTGCTTGCGGTGCAGATTATGGGATGAACCTGTCTTGGAAAAAGGCCACTAAACTCACTGTGAGGTTTCTGTAGTGTAGTGGTTATCACGTTCGCTTTACATGCGAAAGGTCCCCAGTTCGAAACTGGGCAGAAACAAATTGAGTGTTTTTTAACTAAACATGCTGAAATGGATCTCCGGCAAGCGCATTTCCACACTACAAAGGCTCCAATTTCAAGCTAGTTGAAGGCAATCGTGCTAAGGATCTCAAGACAGACTACAAAGCCCAATGAGCACTTTCCTGTTGCTTGTGGAATTTACACAGACCAACACTCTGATTGCAGGGCAGATTATGGGATGAACCTGTCTTGGAAAAAGGCAATTAAGCTCACCATGAGGTTTCTGTAGTGTAGTGGTTATCACGTTCGCCTAACACGCGAAAGGTCCTCGTTTTGAAACCGAGCAGAAACAGCGGTCAGCTTTTGACAGAAAGTATAGATTGTTTGCGACGCTAAGAGTATTTAGCTCTCTTTTACATTATACGTTTTTTAAAATTCGTGATTCGCAAGACTTCCTTATGCTACCTCAAGACAGGTTTCCATAGTGTAGTGGTTATCACGTTCGCCTCACACGCGAAAGGTCCCCAGTTCGAAACTGGGTGGAAACATCTTGAGTAATTTTTACTATATGTGCTGAAATGGCTCTCAGGTTAGTGGATTTCCATGCTACAAAGGCTGTAATTTCAAGCTATTTGGAGGCAATCATACTAAGGACCTCAAGTCAGACTACCATGATGAATTAGCTCTGTCCTGTTGTTTGTGGAATCTACACAGACTGACACTCTGCTTGCAGTGCATATTATTGGATGAACCTGTCTTGGAAAAAGACCACTCAACCCAAAGTGAAGTTTCTGTAGTGTAGTGGTTATCACGTTCGCCTAACACGCGAAAGGTCCTCGGTTCGAACCCGAGCAGAAACAACGACCAACTTTTGACAGAAAGTATGAATTGTTTGCAACGCCAAGAGTATCTATCTCCCTTTTACATTATACACATTTTAATTTGTGAGTCTGAAGATTTTCTTCTGCTTCCTGAAGACAGGTTTCCATAGTGTAGTGGTTATCACGTTCGCCTCACACGCGAAAGGTCCCCAGTTCGAAACTGGGTGGAAACAACTTGAGCAATTTTTACTATATGTGCTGAAATGGCTCTAAGGTAAGTGGATATCCAGCTACAAAGGCTCCAATTTCAAGCTAGTTGAAGGCAATCGTGCTAAGGATCTCAAGACAGACTACCAAGCCCAATTCGCACTTTCCTGTTGCTTGTGGAATTTACACAGACCAACACTCTGATTGCAGGGCAGATTATGGGATGAACCTGTCTTGGAAAAAGGCAATTAAGCTCACCATGAGGTTTCTGTAGTGTAGTGGTTATCACGTTCGCCTAACACGCGAAAGGTCCTCGGTTCGAAACCGAGCAGAAACAGCGGTCAGCTTTTGACAGAAAGTATAGATTGTTTGCGACGCTAAGAGTATTTAGCTCTCTTTTACATTATACGTTTTTTAAAATTCGTGATTCGCAAGACTTCCTTATGCTACCTCAAGACAGGTTTCCATAGTGTAGTGGTTATCACGTTCGCCTCACACGCGAAAGGTCCCCAGTTCGAAACTGGGTGGAAACATCTGGAGTAATTTTTACTATATGTGCTGAAATGGCTCTCAGGTTAGTGGATTTCCATGCTACAAAGGCTATAATTTCAAGCTATTTGGAGGCAATCATACAAAGGACCTCAAGTCAGACTACCATGATGAATTAGCTCTGTCCTGTTGTTTGTGGAATCTACACAGACTGACACTCTGCTTGCAGTGCATATTATTGGATGAACCTGTCTTGGAAAAAGACCACTCAACCCAAAGTGAAGTTTCTGTAGTGTAGTGGTTATCACGTTCGCCTAACACGCGAAAGGTCCTCGGTTCGAAACCGAGCAGAAACAACGACCAACTTTTGACAGAAAGTATGAATTGTTTGCAACGCCAAGAGTATCTATCTCCCTTTTACATTATACACATTTTAATTTGTGAGTCTGAAGATTTTCTTCTGCTTCCTGAAGACAGGTTTCCATAGTGTAGTGGTTATCACGTTCGCCTCACACGCGAAAGGTCCGCAGTTCGAAACTGGGTGGAAACAACTTGAGCAATTTTTACTATATGTGCTGAAATGGCTCTAAGGTAAGTGGATATCCAGCTACAAAGGCTAAAAGCTATTTGAAGGCAATCATACTAAGGATCTCAAGCCAGACTCCAATGGTGAATTATCTCTGTTCTGTTGTTTGTGGAATCTACACAGACTGACACTCTGCTTGCGGTGCAGATTATGGGATGAACCTGTCTTGGAAAAAGGCCACTAAACTCACTGTGAGGTTTCTGTAGTGTAGTGGTTATCACGTTCGCTTTACACGCGAAAGGTCCCCAGTTCGAAACTGGGCAGAAATATAATTGAGTGTTTTTTAACTAAACATGCTGAAATGGATCTCCGGCAAGCGCATTTCCACACTACAAAGGCTCCAATTTCAAGCTAGTTGAAGGCAATCGTGCTAAGGATCTCAAGACAGACTACCAAGCCCAATGAGCACTTTCCTGTTGCTTGTGGAATTTACACAGACCAACACTCTGATTGCAGGGCAGATTATGGGATGAACCTGTCTTGGAAAAAGGCAATTAAGCTCACCATGAGGTTTCTGTAGTGTAGTGGTTATCACGTTCGCCTAACACGCGAAAGGTCCTCGGTTTGAAACCGAGCAGAAACAGCGGTCAGCTTTTGACAGAAAGTATAGATTGTTTGCGACGCTAAGAGTATTTAGCTCTCTTTTACATTATACGTTTTTTAAAATTCGTGATTCGCAAGACTTCCTTATGCAACTCAAGACAGGTCTCCATAGTGTAGTGGTTATCACGTTCGCCTCACACGCGAAAGGTCCCCAGTTCGAAACTGGGTGGAAACATCTGGAGTAATTTTTACTATATGTGCTGAAATGGCTCTCAGGTTAGTGGATTTCCATGCTACAAAGGCTATAATTTCAAGCTATTTGGAGGCAATCATACTAAGGACCTCAAGTCAGACTACCATGATGAATTAGCTCTGTCCTGTTGTTTGTGGAATCTACACAGACTGACACTCTGCTTGCAGTGCATATTATTGGATGAACCTGTCTTGGAAAAAGACCACTCAACCCAAAGTGAAGTTTCTGTAGTGTAGTGGTTATCACGTTCGCCTAACACGCGAAAGGTCTTCGGTTCGAAACCGAGCAGAAACAACGACCAACTTTTGACAGAAAGTATGAATTGTTTGCAACGCCAAGAGTATCTATCTCCCTTTTACATTATACACATTTTAATTTGTGAGTCTGAAGATTTTCTTCTGCTTCCTGAAGACAGGTTTCCATAGTGTAGTGGTTATCACGTTCGCCTCACACGCGAAAGGTCCCCAGTTCGAAACTGGGTGGAAACAACTTGAGCAATTTTTACTATATGTGCTGAAATGGCTCTAAGGTAAGTGGATATCCAGCTACAAAGGCTAAAAGCTATTTGAAGGCAATCATACTAAGGATCTCAAGCCAGACTCCAATGGTGAATTATCTCTGTTCTGTTGTTTGTGGGATCTACACAGACTGACACTCTGCTTGCGGTGCAGATTATGGGATGAACCTGTCTTGGAAAAAGGCCACTAAACTCACTGTGAGGTTTCTGTAGTGTAGTGGTTATCACGTTCGCTTTACACGCGAAAGGTCCCCAGTTCGAAACTGGGCAGAAACAAATTGAGTGTTTTTTAACTAAACATGCTGAAATGGATCTCCGGCAAGCGCATTTCCACACTACAAAGGCTCCAATTTCAAGCTAGTTGAAGGCAATCGTGCTAAGGATCTCAAGACAGACTACCAAGCCCAATTCGCACTTTCCTGTTGCTTGTGGAATTTACACAGACCAACACTCTGATTGCAGGGCAGATTATGGGATGAACCTGTCTTGGAAAAAGGCAATTAAGCTCACCATGAGGTTTCTGTAGTGTAGTGGTTATCACGTTCGCCTAACACGCGAAAGGTCCTCGTTTCGAAACCGAGCAGAAACAGCGGTCAGCTTTGACTGAAAGTATAGATTGTTTGCGACGCTAAGAGTATTTAGCTCTCTTTTACATTATACGTTTTTTAAAATTCGTGATTCGCAAGACTTCCTTATGCTACCTCAAGACAGGTCTCCATAGTGTAGTGGTTATCACGTTCGCCTCACACGCGAAAGGTCCCCAGTTCGAAACTGGGTGGAAACATCTGGAGTAATTTTTACTATATGTGCTGAAATGGCTCTCAGGTTAGTGGATTTCCATGCTACAAAGGCTATAATTTCAAGCTATTTGGAGGCAATCATACTAAGGACCTCAAGTCAGACTACCATGATGAATTAGCTCTGTCCTGTTGTTTGTGGAATCTACACAGACTGACACTCTGCTTGCAGTGCATATTATTGGATGAACCTGTCTTGGAAAAAGACCACTCAACCCAAAGTGAAGTTTCTGTAGTGTAGTGGTTATCACGTTCGCCTAACACGCGAAAGGTCTTCGGTTCGAAACCGAGCAGAAACAACGACCAACTTTTGACAGAAAGTATGAATTGTTTGCAACGCCAAGAGTATCTATCTCCCTTTTACATTATACACATTTTAATTTGTGAGTCTGAAGATTTTCTTCTGCTTCCTGAAGACAGGTTTCCATAGTGTAGTGGTTATCACGTTCGCCTCACACGCGAAAGGTCCCCAGTTCGAAACTGGGTGGAAACAACTTGAGCAATTTTTACTATATGTGCTGAAATGGCTCTAAGGTAAGTGGATATCCAGCTACAAAGGCTAAAAGCTATTTGAAGGCAATCATACTAAGGATCTCAAGCCAGACTCCAATGGTGAATTATCTCTGTTCTGTTGTTTGTGGAATCTACACAGACTGACACTCTGCTTGCGGTGCAGATTATGGGATGAACCTGTCTTGGAAAAAGGCCACTAAACTCACTGTGAGGTTTCTGTAGTGTAGTGGTTATCACGTTCGCTTTACACGCGAAAGGTCCCCAGTTCGAAACTGGGCAGAAACAAATTGAGTGTTTTTTAACTAAACATGCTGAAATGGATCTCCGGCAAGCGCATTTCCACACTACAAAGGCTCCAATTTCAAGCTAGTTGAAGGCAATCGTGCTAAGGATCTCAAGACAGACTACCAAGCCCAATGAGCACTTTCCTGTTGCTTGTGGAATTTACACAGACCAACACTCTGATTGCAGGGCAGATTATGGGATGAACCTGTCTTGGAAAAAGGCAATTAAGCTCACCATGAGGTTTCTGTAGTGTAGTGGTTATCACGTTCGCCTAACACGCGAAAGGTCCTCGGTTCGAAACCGAGCAGAAACAGCGGTCAGCTTTTGACAGAAAGTATAGATTGTTTGCGACGCTAAGAGTATTTAGCTCTCTTTTACATTATACGTTTTTTAAAATTCGTGATTCGCAAGACTTCCTTATGCTACCTCAAGACAGGTTTCCATAGTGTAGTGGTTATCACGTTCGCCTCACACGCGAAAGGTCCCCAGTTCGAAACTGGGTGGAAACATCTGGAGTAATTTTTACTATATGTGCTGAAATGGCTCTCAGGTTAGTGGATTTCCATGCTACAAAGGCTATAATTTCAAGCTATTTGGAGGCAATCATACAAAGGACCTCAAGTCAGACTACCATGATGAATTAGCTCTGTCCTGTTGTTTGTGGAATCTACACAGACTGACACTCTGCTTGCAGTGCATATTATTGGATGAACCTGTCTTGGAAAAAGACCACTCAACCCAAAGTGAAGTTTCTGTAGTGTAGTGGTTATCACGTTCGCCTAACACGCGAAAGGTCCTCGGTTCGAAACCGAGCAGAAACAACGACCAACTTTTGACAGAAAGTATGAATTGTTTGCAACGCCAAGAGTATCTATCTCCCTTTTACATTATACACATTTTAATTTGTGAGTCTGAAGATTTTCTTCTGCTTCCTGAAGACAGGTTTCCATAGTGTAGTGGTTATCACGTTCGCCTCACACGCGAAAGGTCCGCAGTTCGAAACTGGGTGGAAACAACTTGAGCAATTTTTACTATATGTGCTGAAATGGCTCTAAGGTAAGTGGATATCCAGCTACAAAGGCTAAAAGCTATTTGAAGGCAATCATACTAAGGATCTCAAGCCAGACTCCAATGGTGAATTATCTCTGTTCTGTTGTTTGTGGAATCTACACAGACTGACACTCTGCTTGCGGTGCAGATTATGGGATGAACCTGTCTTGGAAAAAGGCCACTAAACTCACTGTGAGGTTTCTGTAGTGTAGTGGTTATCACGTTCGCATTACACGCGAAAGGTCCCCAGTTCGAAACTGGGCAGAAATATAATTGAGTGTTTTTTAACTAAACATGCTGAAATGGATCTCCGGCAAGCGCATTTCCACACTACAAAGGCTCCAATTTCAAGCTAGTTGAAGGCAATCGTGCTAAGGATCTCAAGACAGACTACCAAGCCCAATGAGCACTTTCCTGTTGCTTGTGGAATTTACACAGACCAACACTCTGATTGCAGGGCAGATTATGGGACGAACCTGTCTTGGAAAAAGGCAATTAAGCTCACCATGAGGTTTCTGTAGTGTAGTGGTTATCACGTTCGCCTAACACGCGAAAGGTCCTCGGTTCGAAACCGAGCAGAAACAGCGGTCAGCTTTTGACAGAAAGTATAGATTGTTTGCGACGCTAAGAGTATTTAGCTCTCTTTTACATTATACGTTTTTTAAAATTCGTGATTCGCAAGACTTCCTTATGCTACCTCAAGACAGGTCTCCATAGTGTAGTGGTTATCACGTTCGCCTCACACGCGAAACGTCCCCAGTTCGAAACTGGGTGGAAACATCTGGAGTAATTTTTACTATATGTGCTGAAATGGCTCTCAGGTTAGTGGATTTCCATGCTACAAAGGCTATAATTTCAAGCTAGTTGGAGGCAATCATACTAAGGACCTCAAGTCAGACTACCATGATGAATTAGCTCTGTCCTGTTGTTTGTGGAATCTACACAGACTGACACTCTGCTTGCAGTGCATATTATTGGATGAACCTGTCTTGGAAAAAGACCACTCAACCCAAAGTGAAGTTTCTGTAGTGTAGTGGTTATCACGTTCGCCTAACACGCGAAAGGTCTTCGGTTCGAAACCGAGCAGAAACAACGACCAACTTTTGACAGAAAGTATGAATTGTTTGCAACGCCAAGAGTATCTATCTCCCTTTTACATTATACACATTTTAATTTGTGAGTCTGAAGATTTTCTTCTGCTTCCTGAAGACAGGTTTCCATAGTGTAGTGGTTATCACGTTTGCCTCACACGCGAAAGGTCCCCAGTTCGAAACTGGGTGGAAACAACTTGAGCAATTTTTACTATATGTGCTGAAATGGCTCTAAGGTAAGTGGATATCCAGCTACAAAGGCTAAAAGCTATTTGAAGGCAATCATACTAAGGATCTCAAGCCAGACTCCAATGGTGAATTATCTCTGTTCTGTTGTTTGTGGAATCTACACAGACTGACACTCTGCTTGCGGTGCAGATTATGGGATGAACCTGTCTTGGAAAAAGGCCACTAAACTCACTGTGAGGTTTCTGTAGTGTAGTGGTTATCACGTTCGCTTTACACGCGAAAGGTCCCCAGTTCGAAACTGGGCAGAAACAAATTGAGTGTTTTTTAACTAAACATGCTGAAATGGATCTCCGGCAAGCGCATTTCCACACTACAAAGGCTCCAATTTCAAGCTAGTTGAAGGCAATCGTGCTAAGGATCTCAAGACAGACTACCAAGCCCAATGAGCACTTTCCTGTTGCTTGTGGAATTTACACAGACCAACACTCTGATTGCAGCGCCAAGGACGGCGCGTATACGTCTATCAAAGCCATCCACAACTCCGTGAAATGTACCCGGAGATCGTCGGATCGAATCCCGCTCGACCCCAACTTTTGATCATGTAAACCAGAGTAATAAATATATATAAAATTAACTAAAATAACGTAGAAATGGAACGTAGGCGTCATTTATAATCCAGAGGTAACGTTTTGTGATAATGAAGGCAAAGAATAAGACAAATATTGGTGATTAATGTTATTTTTCTACACATTTAAATGAACGAAGGTTTATTCAGTTACTAAAACATCGAACAAAATGTATGTATAACAAATTCATTACACATTCAAATTAAAAAAATTAATGTATACACATTTTAAATTCATATAATTCTGTGTAGAAATTAAAAGGTGTGGTAAACAATAATAATAAGAGGAAGAAGAATAAAGAAATACAGAAACGTCCAGACCCTTTTTATATATTTTATTATAATTACAACAACAATTAGTAGTGGTGATAATAATAATAATAATAACGAAAGGTTATTATTAATAATAATAGTATTAATAATAATCAGGTACATAAATAAATCAAGGATTATACAAATACACTAAAAATAATTATCATCTGTTAATATTAATTTACATATATACATAATTATTAATAACCTCTCTTAGTATAAAAACTGCAAAGAAATGTAATCAAATAAAATGTAAAATAGACAATAGCCATCTATTGTGCAAACTGGAGACCCATCATTCCCTGAGCTGACAATTTCCCAACCAAGTGAAAGTCAGTAACTTTGATTTAAAAAAACTCACACATAAATAACAAAGTAAACTTAGTATATGTTAAATTTATACAAAAAATATTTTCCCAACAGAGACCTAGAGCAGAGTAAACTGCTTGTTTACTCTGCTCTAGGTCTCTGTTGGGAAAATATTGTTGAAGAATGTTGAAAAAAACATGAAAAACCACCCAGATGTTGGAGATGTGTAAATTACTCTATAATGCAAACATTAACCAAATAAAAATAACTAAATAAATAAATACAATAAGAAATTAAGAACCTGGAGGGTTGTCATTTCCAGTTTTTTTTCTCCTATAACCTCGTTCCTCTAGCACAGCCCTCCATTCACTATATGACTGAGTCTCAGACTCTTTGCAGTACCAGTTGCCGAAGTACTGAAGATGTGATGGTGGCTTTCTCTCTTTTTTACACTTTTTGCACATAATAACATCTGTCTTCCTCACATATTTTCTTGTGACAGTTCCAGTGTTTTCCCTCTCCTGTTTTCTCTTTCGGTATTGCTGAGTGGAGTAAGGAACATCTTGACTGGGTGTCTGTGTTTGAGGTGATGGTGGCATAGCTGAAAGAAATGGGATGTTGAAGAACATCATCTGTGAGGTACCAGGCACTGGAGGAAGCTGCACAGATGGTAGAACGAAAGGGAGAGAGACAGGTGGTGCTGGTGCAATGACAGGATGTGTCATTTGATGCGATGGTGGAGCCTGGGAGATGGTCTGAGGTTGGGACCTCCCCTTGAGTTTTGCCTCCCCAGCAGTGTTTGGTGGCAGGACAAACAGGTGAGGCTCAGCCAGATTGGCTGAATACAGAATTGGTCCTTTCTGCATAGCTGCAGGAAGCTTCTCAGGTCCTGCCATGGGTGCGCCTGGGGCTTGGATTCCCTGCTTTAAAATGTCCTGCTCCTGTGACTTGCAGCGTCTGCTGAACCTGGGAAAATATAAAACAAGCGCTATTATTACAAAATTATGTGTGATAAACAAGTTTTTGCTCACAACTATGATGCAGCAGCATGACAGAGCGGGGGTTAGAGGAAGGGGTAAGGGTAGAGAAAGGGGTAGGGGTATGGGTAGAGGAAGGGTTAGGGGTAGAGGAAGGGTTAGGGGTAGAGAAAGGGGTAGGGGTAGAGGAAGGGTTAGGGGTAGAGGAAGGGTTAGGGTTCGAGGAAGGGTTAGGGTTAGGGGTAGAGGAAGGGTTAGGGGTAGAGGAAGGGTTAGGGGTAGAGGAAGGGTTAGGGGTAGAGAAAGGGGTAGGGGTAGAGGAAGGGTTAGGGTTAGGGTTAGGGGTAGAGGAAGGGGTAGGGTTAGAGGAAGGGTTAGGGTTCGAGGAAGGGTTAGGGGTAGGGTTAGGGGTAGAGGAAGGGGTAGGGGTAGGGGTAGGGGTAGGGAAGGTTTAGGCCTAACCCTACCATGTAAATTACTTGAAACCTCTGTGTAGCCCTCAGCTGCTTTGATTTAAGTTTAGGGTTAGCGGTAACAATGCTAACTTACTCACCATTGTGTGACTGTTGCAGCGTTCACTTCTGGGAGCTGGATGGTGGTCTCGGTCATCACCTTAGCATTGGTGATGATGCACTCTCGGATGTGCTTGTAAGCTCGTGCCACCATTGTGAAGCGGGACACCCTCACTCCGTCACAGCGCACCGCGTTTGGGTAGAGAGCACAGAGCCTTGTGAAGATGGCCTCCACCACTCGGTTGCAGTCAGGCCACTGTGCAGGACTATGAGCCCCAACGAAACACCTGTAAATGACAGCAGAATACATATTATTAATACAAGATTATTTTATTGTTTTGTTTAATTGTTTTATTTCCCCTTTTCTATTCTGTCTGTTTTACTTTTTGTTGTCTTTATGGTCAATGTTGAAATATATGCATAAATTAGATCACTACTGGGTTACTGTGTTATGGCATTTTTCACAATACAGACTGCACATTATCCCGCTTATTACATGGCTACTTACTAAAAGACAGTAAAAGATAAATAATTTGACACTAAATATTGATCCAAAGTGATTTTATTGATTAAGAAATTTTAAAGATTAAGAAATCTTGCTAAATAAAATTGATGTATGGTTGGAACTGCATCCATAGCAACGTAACATAGCAACATAAAGTCAGCATTAAACATAACTCACAACTAATAATTTAAGTTATAACTAACTTTGAACTAAGTAAGTCTGCGGGAAGATAAGCTAGGCATCAAGGCGTCAGATTTTACAACTTTGATTAAACAGGGGTTAGGGTCACCACCCTGCATGGGTGGTGATATTTCAGCCAGTTTCAGTTATATTTATGCAAAAAATACCCTTCGTTTGCTAAATTTAACATACCTTTTTGTGCTCTCCACACCTGGTGCCACAATCTTCTTTGTAGCCCTGAATCGTCCCTGTTTTAAGGTGGTTTTATGACGTGGTGAGTAAATGGTCTTGTTCTTGTCATACTCCCCCATTGCTTGCCATAGGGTGATGATCTTGACGCACTCGTCTCCAGTCAAGGCCAGACGGTGATCTCTAAGGCTAACCAAAAACTCTGCCAAGTCCTGCACGGCTCCATACCCCTCAATATTATCAGGTCCAACAGAATCCTAAAATGAAAGATTATTTAGGAACTTTTGATAGCAGTAATGAATACAAATATTCACATGAAAGCATAGGCAACATTACCCAGGTTTGGTTTAAACACATATAAATGTACATTTAAAAAGAAACTTACATCATGTGAAGTGTTCTCTTCAGATGTTGGTAGATGAGGAGTTTCTGTGGATAATTGGTCCACTGGGACTACATGAAAAAGGTAAATATTTAGTTAAAATGTGTATTTGTGTCTTTCAATATGACAAATTTAAATTAGAGTTAGTGTGACTGAAACATCTATCAATATTTTGGTAAAACTCACAGCTATGAGCTTCAGGAGAGAGTGCAGGCTTTGAATGAGTGTGTAGTGAGCTAAAAACAGGCGATGGCACTGGTGATGGAGGGACCACAGACAGTGATGACATGGGCTTGAAAACAGACGATGGGACTGGTGATGGAGGGACCACAGACAGTGATGACATGGGCTTGAAAACAGGCGATGGGACTGGTGATGGAGGGACCACAGACAGTGATGACATGGGGCTGGTTGCTGGAGGGGTTGGACATGATGCTGCAGACACTGATGCTTCTGAAGAAGAAGCAGGTGTCTGTTCTGTGTCGAAGGTGGGGACAGTGATGTCGTGAATCTCCTCAAGTTCAGCATAATCTTCATCCACCTCTGTACCAACCTCAGTCGTCTCTGACTCTTCAATGGCCAACTTATAGTCCTGCAGAACTTTACCAGTTTGCTGGTAAAGGTACTCCACTCCAATAAGTTCACCTTTAAAATATTAAAACATTGACAATAAGATAATATACCAGGATATTATAACTCAGTGGAAAAATTGTATGTGTACACATGACTGTAATTGTAACTAAAAAAAAACAAATAGTTATCTACCAGTGTACTTTCTTGGCCCAACATATGGGATGATTTTCTTGCCCATAACCTCCTCTGCAAGAGTATTGACAGCATGGCGCAGAAGATGATTATAAGAATGTGACTGCTGCTCATCTGTTGTTGCTGCCACAGCCCGGTCCTCATTCCACCTTGCAAGTCCATCCAAAAGGTACGCCTGGAAGAAGGTGTCACTTGCCAGCGTACCTGTACATTGAAAACAAAAAGACCACAGAATGGGTTACGCATAAATACACAAATACCTGTACTTGCAATCATCATAATTATTTAAAATATATAATTACATCATATCAGTATTTTAGTAATTCAGTTAAGTCAATTATTTACCTGGGATGAATCTGTTAAGGTGTAGGTGAAATGACTCAAGCGAAGTGGAACCTCTGGCACAGCGGTAGGTTGGCAGGCGGTGCCCTCCCTTCACTACAGTGCCAGTCTGCATGTAGAGCTGCACACCTACAGGATCCTGGATGCAGGCCACATGCTTCCGCTGGGACTTTAAGATCTCTCTCATCCGGGCTGAATTTATTAGTGGTACTCCCAGAGTGTCACGACCAGCATCTCCATCAAAGGCCTGAATATGGCTCTCAATCAGCGCCAGGGTCTCCTTGGTCCCACGAGTGGTTCTCCTGCAATGTAGGGCTAGCTCACTACGGCTGATACAGCGCAGCACATCAGCCTCGGATGATGGTTTCCGGTCAGCTTCCAGCTCTGCGCGCTTCGCCTTCTTAAGTGCAGTCAGGTCGTCCTGGTCCCACATGAAAATACAGTGGCTGAGGCGACTCATAAATGTTGCATACAGCTGGTGAGAGTCGGTGGTGCACCCCACAGCAAATCTCCGCATGAAGTGCCATATATCTAACCGGATGGTCATTTGGTCCCACTCTTCAAACATCCTCCTCAGAAGAGTGTTGCCACAGCAGTCTCGGTCAACATACATTATCTCAGGAGGAGCCACCCCAGCCACTCTGTATCGCTTGATGAGGCCTTCAATCATTGGTCCGAGACCAAAGCCTTCACTGGCTGTGAGCACGGACATGATCACCTGTCCATGCTCATTTCCAACGTTGGTTGCCCATGTAGCGGTGCCATAGCTGCGTCCTGCTAGTTTTCTGGCCACTTTTTTAGTAGAATCCATTTTTAAGATACGACCATATTGAGATGTTATAGTGGCCTTGATTTCGTCCAGCCTTTGCAGGACATCCTGGGCATACACCTGCATTAGCCACCGGTGCTTAGGGACAGAAGGCATTGAAAGAGCAGGTTCAAATGTCACAGGCAGGATCAGGTTTGATGTGACAGCACTGGCAATCCCCTTGCAATCTGTCAGATACTGGACTGTTTTTTCCAACCACACCTCAGCATGACGCTCCTGCAACTTGCGCTGGATCTGGCTGCTGCTGTTTCCCAGTCCTCGCTGACGCATCAAACTTACTACCTCGATGTCACATGCAAGTTTTGATGTGAGAATGCAAGGGAACTGCACCCTGTGGCCAATGTCGAGCTGGGAGACGATATCATGGCTCCAGCTGATGACCTTCCTCTTACATCTTCGGCAGGCCAGGTACTCAGATGCCACAAAGTACATCTTACCGAAGGCAAACACCTGTCTGATCTTTTGATGCAAGCCAGCTGAGGTCAGAAGGTCTTTCTGACAGTCTGGATGCGGACAGGTCAGCTTCACTTGCCACAGTTTTCGTGGCATCCAGAGCAGCAGGGGATGGCCAAAGTAATTCTCTAAGGGAGGAGACTTACTGGTCTTCAGTGGCACCTGTGGAGGATACCACCAAAGTTTGTCCACCCTGCTAAAGATTAGCTCAGGATGCCCTTGTGCTGACCACCTGAACAGGGCCTTGGACATCCACCTCTGGTCCACTTCAGGCAGGGTATTTATCCATCCAGCTGGAAGACAGACTCGTCGTACTGGAACCCCCCAAAGAGAAATAAACACATAAATAAACAAGTGCAAACTCACATTGCTTTACTTTATTATTCCTGGAAAGGAAACTTTAATATATATTTTTTAAAGTATATACGTACATCCCACATGTGCCTCCTCAAACTTATTTGCCTCTGCCAGCAGTGTGCTGTCATCTATCTCAGTGGACACAGAGGGGCGGGTGAGGGTGGCTGAGGGTCCTGTGTGTGCCTCAGAGGAGGCAGTCGGGCGGGTGAGGGTGGCTGAGGGTCCTGTGTGTGCCTCAGAGGAGGCAGTCGGGCGTGTGAGGGTGGCTGAGGGCCGTGCACGTGCCTGGGCCAAAGCTTCAAAACAAAACACAGGACAAACAGATAAACATGACTACTGAACAACAACATAAATAATAACAAACCAAAAAAAGAAAAGTGTAAAATAAATGTTTGCTTACAAGGTGTGGCTTTGACGGGGGAAATCAGCCTTTTTACGGTCTTGGTCATGCTTTTCTGGGTAGGCAACTTCCCAACCAAGAGGGAGCGGAGAGAGGCAGTGGAAGTATGGGTGGTGGCAGTGTGCTGGGTAGGGGGAGTGATTTGTGTGGGGCCAGTGTGCTGTGTGGGGGGAGTGAGCTGGGTGGTAGCAGATTGCCCAGCATATTGCTCTTCCTTCATGGCAATGGCAATTCTGCCAGAAGGGAAAAGCTCGATATACTCCCTGAAACTCCCCTTGTTGTGGGCATGTTCTTGGGAGTCTTTGCTGCCTCCTGTGGGGTCCCTCTTTATAGCTGCCACCAGGTAAGCAGCATACCCCAGGGCATTTTCAGCCACCCACCTAAATGTTTGCCCGCGAAATACACCAAACTGGATTTCAAAGAAACCTAGCAGGTGTTTTCTGTTAGCTAGATCTCCGTGGTACAGACTTAAGCTTTTCTTGGCCTTGTCCAGCACTACCTCTGGGGACAGGGGTCTTGTGTACGGCTTTCCTTTGTTAGCCTCCTTCACCTTTGCCGCTTCCACTGTATCTGTCATATTCAGGCTGCCATCAGCCCGTCTCCTAAAGTGAGGTTCCATCTAAATTATAAAATGAATATATAAAAAAGACAATAGGGAAACAGGAAAACACGTTTGGTAACACATTAATTAATGCAGCTGTGTATATCACATTATTAGATTTACTCATGATCACTGTAAAATGTTGATTTTATATTATGCTTTGTCTGTGTATAGTTTTCCTACAGGCTCAAAATGTTGGCTAACATATTAAAATCATCAGAGATAATTTTTTCACTAATATTGCACCATTAAATAAAATTTATGTTCCACGTCAGAAAAAGAAGAGTTATCAAGTAATGGCTAGTGGATAATGGAAAGTCTATTCCAGGAATTTTCAAAGTTGTAAACTTTACATGGGAATTAACAGGAATATATGAGAATTAATGGAAATAAACAGAGAAGTTTCTAAATTAGTTTAGCCTGCAGCAAGGAACTTAATTGTAGTTGAAAAAAAATCTTAGTTAAAACAACCAGATTTAATTCACTACTGTTGATTTTATACCTTACACATGCACATAACACACTACTGACTGCAGGGCTATTGAGGCCATTCCTAAATAACATGGACAGTTGATAAATATTATTGTGAAATATTACAATTTAAAATAATGGTTTCTTTTTTACTATACTTTAATATATTATTTATTTCTGTGATGCAAAGCTGAATTTTCATCCGCCATTACTTCTGTGTCACATGATCCTTCAGAAATGTAATTTTGCCACACACAAAAATAAAAATAAAAATAATAATTAAATAAACAGATTTTTTTCAGGATTATTTGATGATTAATTAAAGAAAAGATTAACAATAAGAGTAATAATAATAATAATAATGTACAAATAAATAACTAGTAACAATATACACTACCATCAAAAAATCTGAGATCAGTAATTATTTGTCTTGTTTTTGGAAAGAAATTAATAATAATTTTCAGCAAGCAAGTATGTGTTTAATTGATTAAAAAGTTAGAGAATTAATTGTTACAAAACATTGCTATTTTAAATAAATGCGGTTCTTTTTAACTTTTTATTCATCAATGAATCCTGAAAAAGGTATTAACGTTACAAGTTCCAAAAAATATTAAGCAGCACAACTGTTTCCAACAGTGATAATAATTCAACATATTAGAATGATTTCTGAAGGATCATGTGACATTGAAATAAACAACATAAGCATAACAATTAGAACAATAAACATTCCCATAAATTCCTGTTAAATTTCCAAACTGGAATATTTCCAAAACTCCCCAGTTAAGCTGAATTAAAATCTTTCGCCGTTTGCAAACCTAAATCTATGTGATCTCCTTTAAAAACCTTTTTTCCCAGAAGTAAAGGTAAAGTAACGGTCATGCATTCAAAATTGTACTTAGCTAAAACAAGTTTAGCATCAAATATGCTGCATCAAATGTAATGTATTAAAAAAGTAGAAGTATCATGTACATTATTTATGTAGATTATAATTAGTGATGATTTACAAAAGACTGACTTACTTTGCAAATGTTGTTTGTTAAGAAGTTATAACGTCAATGAAATAGTATCACCTCCAGCGTAAATTATTTCGCTTGTCTCCGGGTGCGCTTGACGTTGATTGGTCAATTCCTGAATGATTCGTGATAGCGATACGAGCGGCGATTGGCCATAGCATTCGAATCATGGATGAATCGTGATAGCGATACGAGCGGCGATTGGCCATAGCATTCGAATCATGGATGCAACCGGGAACGTGATTGGCTGTCATAATCATGAAAAACCACGATTTACAGGTGACAGGGAGGGCCGATTATGGGATGAACCTGTCTTGGAAAAAGGCAATTAAGCTCGCCATGAGGTTTCTGTAGTGTAGTGGTTATCACGTTCGCCTAACACGCGAAAGGTCCTCGGTTCGAAACCGAGCAGAAACAGCGGTCAGCTTTTGACAGAAAGTATAGATTGTTTGCGACGCTAAGAGTATTTAGCTCTCTTTTACATTATACGTTTTTTAAAATTCGTGATTCGCAAGACTTCCTTATGCTACCTCAAGACAGGTTTCCATAGTGTAGTGGTTATCACGTTCGCCTCACACGCGAAAGGTCCCCAGTTCGAAACTGGGTGGAAACATCTTGAGTAATTTTTACTATATGTGCTGAAATGGCTCTCAGGTTAGTGGATTTCCATGCTACAAAGGCTGTAATTTCAAGCTATTTGGAGGCAATCATACTAAGGACCTCAAGTCAGACTACCATGATGAATTAGCTCTGTCCTGTTGTTTGTGGAATCTACACAGACTGACACTCTGCTTGCAGTGCATATTATTGGATGAACCTGTCTTGGAAAAAGACCACTCAACCCAAAGTGAAGTTTCTGTAGTGTAGTGGTTATCACGTTCGCCTAACACGCGAAAGGTCCTCGGTTCGAACCCGAGCAGAAACAGCGACCAACTTTTGACAGAAAGTATGAATTGTTTGCAACGCCAAGAGTATCTATCTCCCTTTTACATTATACACATTTTAATTTGTGAGTCTGAAGATTTTCTTCTGCTTCCTGAAGACAGGTTTCCATAGTGTAGTGGTTATCACGTTCGCCTCACACGCGAAAGGTCCCCAGTTCGAAACTGGGTGGAAACAACTTGAGCAATTTTTACTATATGTGCTGAAATGGCTCTAAGGTAAGTGGATATCCAGCTACAAAGGCTCCAATTTCAAGCTAGTTGAAGGCAATCGTGCTAAGGATCTCAAGACAGACTACCAAGCCCAATTCGCACTTTCCTGTTGCTTGTGGAATTTACACAGACCAACACTCTGATTGCAGGGCAGATTATGGGATGAACCTGTCTTGGAAAAAGGCAATTAAGCTCACCATGAGGTTTCTGTAGTGTAGTGGTTATCACGTTCGCCTAACACGCGAAAGGTCCTCGGTTCGAAACCGAGCAGAAACAGCGGTCAGCTTTTGACAGAAAGTATAGATTGTTTGCGACGCTAAGAGTATTTAGCTCTCTTTTACATTATACGTTTTTTAAAATTCGTGATTCGCAAGACTTCCTTATGCTACCTCAAGACAGGTTTCCATAGTGTAGTGGTTATCACGTTCGCCTCACACGCGAAAGGTCCCCAGTTCGAAACTGGGTGGAAACATCTGGAGTAATTTTTACTATATGTGCTGAAATGGCTCTCAGGTTAGTGGATTTCCATGCTACAAAGGCTATAATTTCAAGCTATTTGGAGGCAATCATACAAAGGACCTCAAGTCAGACTACCATGATGAATTAGCTCTGTCCTGTTGTTTGTGGAATCTACACAGACTGACACTCTGCTTGCAGTGCATATTATTGGATGAACCTGTCTTGGAAAAAGACCACTCAACCCAAAGTGAAGTTTCTGTAGTGTAGTGGTTATCACGTTCGCCTAACACGCGAAAGATCCTCGGTTCGAAACCGAGCAGAAACAACGACCAACTTTTGACAGAAAGTATGAATTGTTTGCAACGCCAAGAGTATCTATCTCCCTTTTACATTATACACATTTTAATTTGTGAGTCTGAAGATTTTCTTCTGCTTCCTGAAGACAGGTTTCCATAGTGTAGTGGTTATCACGTTCGCCTCACACGCGAAAGGTCCGCAGTTCGAAACTGGGTGGAAACAACTTGAGCAATTTTTACTATATGTGCTGAAATGGCTCTAAGGTAAGTGGATATCCAGCTACAAAGGCTAAAAGCTATTTGAAGGCAATCATACTAAGGATCTCAAGCCAGACTCCAATGGTGAATTATCTCTGTTCTGTTGTTTGTGGAATCTACACAGACTGACACTCTGCTTGCGGTGCAGATTATGGGATGAACCTGTCTTGGAAAAAGGCCACTAAACTCACTGTGAGGTTTCTGTAGTGTAGTGGTTATCACGTTCGCTTTACACGCGAAAGGTCCCCAGTTCGAAACTGGGCAGAAATATAATTGAGTGTTTTTTAACTAAACATGCTGAAATGGATCTCCGGCAAGCGCATTTCCACACTACAAAGGCTCCAATTTCAAGCTAGTTGAAGGCAATCGTGCTAAGGATCTCAAGACAGACTACCAAGCCCAATGAGCACTTTCCTGTTGCTTGTGGAATTTACACAGACCAACACTCTGATTGCAGGGCAGATTATGGGATGAACCTGTCTTGGAAAAAGGCAATTAAGCTCACCATGAGGTTTCTGTAGTGTAGTGGTTATCACGTTCGCCTAACACGCGAAAGGTCCTCGGTTCGAAACCGAGCAGAAACAGCGGTCAGCTTTTGACAGAAAGTATAGATTGTTTGCGACGCTAAGAGTATTTAGCTCTCTTTTACATTATACGTTTTTTAAAATTCGTGATTCGCAAGACTTCCTTATGCAACTCAAGACAGGTCTCCATAGTGTAGTGGTTATCACGTTCGCCTCACACGCGAAAGGTCCCCAGTTCGAAACTGGGTGGAAACATCTGGAGTAATTTTTACTATATGTGCTGAAATGGCTCTCAGGTTAGTGGATTTCCATGCTACAAAGGCTATAATTTCAAGCTATTTGGAGGCAATCATACTAAGGACCTCAAGTCAGACTACCATGATGAATTAGCTCTGTCCTGTTGTTTGTGGAATCTACACAGACTGACACTCTGCTTGCAGTGCATATTATTGGATGAACCTGTCTTGGAAAAAGACCACTCAACCCAAAGTGAAGTTTCTGTAGTGTAGTGGTTATCACGTTCGCCTAACACGCGAAAGGTCTTCGGTTCGAAACCGAGCAGAAACAACGACCAACTTTTGACAGAAAGTATGAATTGTTTGCAACGCCAAGAGTATCTATCTCCCTTTTACATTATACACATTTTAATTTGTGAGTCTGAAGATTTTCTTCTGCTTCCTGAAGACAGGTTTCCATAGTGTAGTGGTTATCACGTTCGCCTCACACGCGAAAGGTCCCCAGTTCGAAACTGGGTGGAAACAACTTGAGCAATTTTTACTATATGTGCTGAAATGGCTCTAAGGTAAGTGGATATCCAGCTAAAAAGGCTAAAAGCTATTTGAAGGCAATCATACTAAGGATCTCAAGCCAGACTCCAATGGTGAATTATCTCTGTTCTGTTGTTTGTGGAATCTACACAGACTGACACTCTGCTTGCGGTGCAGATTGTGGGATGAACCTGTCTTGGAAAAAGGCCACTAAACTCACTGTGAGGTTTCTGTAGTGTAGTGGTTATCACGTTCGCTTTACACGCGAAAGGTCCCCAGTTCGAAACTGGGCAGAAACAAATTGAGTGTTTTTTAACTAAACATGCTGAAATGGATCTCCGGCAAGCGCATTTCCACACTACAAAGGCTCCAATTTCAAGCTAGTTGAAGGCAATCGTGCTAAGGATCTCAAGACAGACTACCAAGCCCAATGAGCACTTTCCTGTTGCTTGTGGAATTTACACAGACCAACACTCTGATTGCAGGGCAGATTATGGGATGAACCTGTCTTGGAAAAAGGCAATTAAGCTCGCCATGAGGTTTCTGTAGTGTAGTGGTTATCACGTTCGCCTAACACGCGAAAGGTCCTCGGTTCGAAACCGAGCAGAAACAGCGGTCAGCTTTTGACAGAAAGTATAGATTGTTTGCGACGCTAAGAGTATTTAGCTCTCTTTTACATTATACGTTTTTTAAAATGCGTGATTCGCAAGACTTCCTTATGCTACCTCAAGACAGGTTTCCATAGTGTAGTGGTTATCACGTTCGCCTCACACGCGAAAGGTCCCCAGTTCGAAACTGGGTGGAAACATCTTGAGTAATTTTTACTATATGTGCTGAAATGGCTCTCAGGTTAGTGGATTTCCATGCTACAAAGGCTGTAATTTCAAGCTATTTGGAGGCAATCATACTAAGGACCTCAAGTCAGACTACCATGATGAATTAGCTCTGTCCTGTTGTTTGTGGAATCTACACAGACTGACACTCTGCTTGCAGTGCATATTATTGGATGAACCTGTCTTGGAAAAAGACCACTCAACCCAAAGTGAAGTTTCTGTAGTGTAGTGGTTATCACGTTCGCCTAACACGCGAAAGGTCCTCGGTTCGAAACCGAGCAGAAACAGCGACCAACTTTTGACAGAAAGTATGAATTGTTTGCAACGCCAAGAGTATCTATCTCCCTTTTACATTATACAGATTTTAATTTGTGAGTCTGAAGATTTTCTTCTGCTTCCTGAAGACAGGTTTCCATAGTGTAGTGGTTATCACGTTCGCCTCACACGCGAAAGGTCCCCAGTTCGAAACTGGGTGGAAACAACTTGAGCAATTTTTACTATATGTGCTGAAATGGCTCTAAGGTAAGTGGATATCCAGCTACAAAGGCTAAAAGCTATTTGAAGGCAATCATACTAAGGATCTCAAGCCAGACTCCAATGGTGAATTATCTCTGTTCTGTTGTTTGTGGAATCTACACAGACTGACACTCTGCTTGCGGTGCAGATTGTGGGATGAACCTGTCTTGGAAAAAGGCCACTAAACTCACTGTGAGGTTTCTGTAGTGTAGAGGTTATCACGTTCGCTTTACACGCGAAAGGTCCCCAGTTCGAAACTGGGCAGAAACAAATTGAGTGTTTTTTAACTAAACATGCTGAAATGGATCTCCGGCAAGCGCATTTCCACACTACAAAGGCTCCAATTTCAAGCTAGTTGAAGGCAATCGTGCTAAGGATCTCAAGACAGACTACCAAGCCCAATGAGCACTTTCCTGTTGCTTGTGGAATTTACACAGACCAACACTCTGATTGCAGGGCAGATTATGGGATGAACCTGTCTTGGAAAAAGGCAATTAAGCTCGCCATGAGGTTTCTGTAGTGTAGTGGTTATCACGTTCGCCTAACACGCGAAAGGTCCTCGGTTCGAAACCGAGCAGAAACAGCGGTCAGCTTTTGACAGAAAGTATAGATTGTTTGCGACGCTAAGAGTATTTAGCTCTCTTTTACATTATACGTTTTTTAAAATGCGTGATTCGCAAGACTTCCTTATGCTACCTCAAGACAGGTTTCCATAGTGTAGTGGTTATCACGTTCGCCTCACACGCGAAAGGTCCCCAGTTCGAAACTGGGTGGAAACATCTTGAGTAATTTTTACTATATGTGCTGAAATGGCTCTCAGGTTAGTGGATTTCCATGCTACAAAGGCTGTAATTTCAAGCTATTTGGAGGCAATCATACTAAGGACCTCAAGTCAGACTACCATGATGAATTAGCTCTGTCCTGTTGTTTGTGGAATCTACACAGACTGACACTCTGCTTGCAGTGCATATTATTGGATGAACCTGTCTTGGAAAAAGACCACTCAACCCAAAGTGAAGTTTCTGTAGTGTAGTGGTTATCACGTTCGCCTAACACGCGAAAGGTCCTCGGTTCGAAACCGAGCAGAAACAGCGACCAACTTTTGACAGAAAGTATGAATTGTTTGCAACGCCAAGAGTATCTATCTCCCTTTTACATTATACACATTTTAATTTGTGAGTCTGAAGATTTTCTTCTGCTTCCTGAAGACAGGTTTCCATAGTGTAGTGGTTATCACGTTCGCCTCACACGCGAAAGGTCCCCAGTTCGAAACTGGGTGGAAACAACTTGAGCAATTTTTACTATATGTGCTGAAATGGCTCTAAGGTAAGTGGATATCCAGCTACAAAGGCTAAAAGCTATTTGAAGGCAATCATACTAAGGATCTCAAGCCAGACTCCAATGGTGAATTATCTCTGTTCTGTTGTTTGTGGAATCTACACAGACTGACACTCTGCTTGCGGTGCAGATTGTGGGATGAACCTGTCTTGGAAAAAGGCCACTAAACTCACTGTGAGGTTTCTGTAGTGTAGTGGTTATCACGTTCGCTTTACACGCGAAAGGTCCCCAGTTCGAAACTGGGCAGAAACAAATTGAGTGTTTTTTAACTAAACATGCTGAAATGGATCTCCGGCAAGCGCATTTCCACACTACAAAGGCTCCAATTTCAAGCTAGTTGAAGGCAATCGTGCTAAGGATTTCAAGACAGACTACCAAGCCCAATGAGCACTTTCCTGTTGCTTGTGGAATTTACACAGACCAACACTCTGATTGCAGGGCAGATTATGGGATGAACCTGTCTTGGAAAAAGGCAATTAAGCTCGCCATGAGGTTTCTGTAGTGTAGTGGTTATCACGTTCGCCTAACACGCGAAAGGTCCTCGGTTCGAAACCGAGCAGAAACAGCGGTCAGCTTTTGACAGAAAGTATAGATTGTTTGCGACGCTAAGAGTATTTAGCTCTCTTTTACATTATACGTTTTTTAAAATTCGTGATTCGCAAGACTTCCTTATGCTACCTCAAGACAGGTTTCCATAGTGTAGTGGTTATCACGTTCGCCTCACACGCGAAAGGTCCCCAGTTCGAAACTGGGTGGAAACAACTTGAGTAATTTTTACTATATGTGCTGAAATGGCTCTCAGGTTAGTGGATTTCCATGCTACAAAGGCTGTAATTTCAAGCTATTTGGAGGCAATCATACTAAGGACCTCAAGTCAGACTACCATGATGAATTAGCTCTGTCCTGTTGTTTGTGGAATCTACACAGACTGACACTCTGCTTGCAGTGCATATTATTGGATGAACCTGTCTTGGAAAAAGACCACTCAACCCAAAGTGAAGTTTCTGTAGTGTAGTGGTTATCACGTTCGCCTAACACGCGAAAGGTCCTCGGTTCGAAACCGAGCAGAAACAGCGCCCAACTTTTGACAGAAAGTATGAATTGTTTGCAACGCCAAGAGTATCTATCTCCCTTTTACATTATACACATTTTAATTTGTGAGTCTGAAGATTTTCTTCTGCTTCCTGAAGACAGGTTTCCATAGTGTAGTGGTTATCACGTTCGCCTCACACGCGAAAGGTCCCCAGTTCGAAACTGGGTGGAAACAACTTGAGGATTTTTTACTATATTTGCTGAAATGGCTCTAAGGTAAGTGGATATCCAGCTACAAAGGCTAAAAGCTATTTGAAGGCAATCATACTAAGGATCTCAAGCCAGACTCCAATGGTGAATTATCTCTGTTCTGTTGTTTGTGGAATCTACACAGACTGACACTCTGCTTGCGGTGCAGATTGTGGGATGAACCTGTCTTGGAAAAAGGCCACTAAACTCACTGTGAGGTTTCTGTAGTGTAGTGGTTATCACGTTCGCTTTACACGCGAAAGGTCCCCAGTTCGAAACTGGGCAGAAACAAATTGAGTGTTTTTTAACTAAACATGCTGAAATGGATCTCCGGCAAGCGCATTTCCACACTACAAAGGCTCCAATTTCAAGCTAGTTGAAGGCAATCGTGCTAAGGATTTCAAGACAGACTACCAAGCCCAATGAGCACTTTCCTGTTGCTTGTGGAATTTACACAGACCAACACTCTGATTGCAGGGCAGATTATGGGATGAACCTGTCTTGGAAAAAGGCAATTAAGCTCGCCATGAGGTTTCTGTAGTGTAGTGGTTATCACGTTCGCCTAACACGCGAAAGGTCCTCGGTTCGAAACCGAGCAGAAACAGCGGTCAGCTTTTGACAGAAAGTATAGATTGTTTGCGACGCTAAGAGTATTTAGCTCTCTTTTACATTATACGTTTTTTAAAATTCGTGATTCGCAAGACTTCCTTATGCTACCTCAAGACAGGTTTCCATAGTGTAGTGGTTATCACGTTCGCCTCACACGCGAAAGGTCCCCAGTTCGAAACTGGGTGGAAACAACTTGAGTAATTTTTACTATATGTGCTGAAATGGCTCTCAGGTTAGTGGATTTCCATGCTACAAAGGCTGTAATTTCAAGCTATTTGGAGGCAATCATACTAAGGACCTCAAGTCAGACTACCATGATGAATTAGCTCTGTCCTGTTGTTTGTGGAATCTACACAGACTGACACTCTGCTTGCAGTGCATATTATTGGATGAACCTGTCTTGGAAAAAGACCACTCAACCCAAAGTGAAGTTTCTGTAGTGTAGTGGTTATCACGTTCGCCTAACACGCGAAAGGTCCTCGGTTCGAAACCGAGCAGAAACAGCGCCCAACTTTTGACAGAAAGTATGAATTGTTTGCAACGCCAAGAGTATCTATCTCCCTTTTACATTATACACATTTTAATTTGTGAGTCTGAAGATTTTCTTCTGCTTCCTGAAGACAGGTTTCCATAGTGTAGTGGTTATCACGTTCGCCTCACACGCGAAAGGTCCCCAGTTCGAAACTGGGTGGAAACAACTTGAGGATTTTTTACTATATTTGCTGAAATGGCTCTAAGGTAAGTGGATATCCAGCTACAAAGGCTAAAAGCTATTTGAAGGCAATCATACTAAGGATCTCAAGCCAGACTCCAATGGTGAATTATCTCTGTTCTGTTGTTTGTGGAATCTACACAGACTGACACTCTGCTTGCGGTGCAGATTATGGGATGAACCTGTCTTGGAAAAAGGCCACTAAACTCACTGTGAGGTTTCTGTAGTGTAGTGGTTATCACGTTCGCTTTACATGCGAAAGGTCCCCAGTTCGAAACTGGGCAGAAACAAATTGAGTGTTTTTTAACTAAACATGCTGAAATGGATCTCCGGCAAGCGCATTTCCACACTACAAAGGCTCCAATTTCAAGCTAGTTGAAGGCAATCGTGCTAAGGATCTCAAGACAGACTACAAAGCCCAATGAGCACTTTCCTGTTGCTTGTGGAATTTACACAGACCAACACTCTGATTGCAGGGCAGATTATGGGATGAACCTGTCTTGGAAAAAGGCAATTAAGCTCACCATGAGGTTTCTGTAGTGTAGTGGTTATCACGTTCGCCTAACACGCGAAAGGTCCTCGTTTTGAAACCGAGCAGAAACAGCGGTCAGCTTTTGACAGAAAGTATAGATTGTTTGCGACGCTAAGAGTATTTAGCTCTCTTTTACATTATACGTTTTTTAAAATTCGTGATTCGCAAGACTTCCTTATGCTACCTCAAGACAGGTTTCCATAGTGTAGTGGTTATCACGTTCGCCTCACACGCGAAAGGTCCCCAGTTCGAAACTGGGTGGAAACATCTTGAGTAATTTTTACTATATGTGCTGAAATGGCTCTCAGGTTAGTGGATTTCCATGCTACAAAGGCTGTAATTTCAAGCTATTTGGAGGCAATCATACTAAGGACCTCAAGTCAGACTACCATGATGAATTAGCTCTGTCCTGTTGTTTGTGGAATCTACACAGACTGACACTCTGCTTGCAGTGCATATTATTGGATGAACCTGTCTTGGAAAAAGACCACTCAACCCAAAGTGAAGTTTCTGTAGTGTAGTGGTTATCACGTTCGCCTAACACGCGAAAGGTCCTCGGTTCGAACCCGAGCAGAAACAGCGACCAACTTTTGACAGAAAGTATGAATTGTTTGCAACGCCAAGAGTATCTATCTCCCTTTTACATTATACACATTTTAATTTGTGAGTCTGAAGATTTTCTTCTGCTTCCTGAAGACAGGTTTCCATAGTGTAGTGGTTATCACGTTCGCCTCACACGCGAAAGGTCCCCAGTTCGAAACTGGGTGGAAACAACTTGAGCAATTTTTACTATATGTGCTGAAATGGCTCTAAGGTAAGTGGATATCCAGCTACAAAGGCTCCAATTTCAAGCTAGTTGAAGGCAATCGTGCTAAGGATCTCAAGACAGACTACCAAGCCCAATTCGCACTTTCCTGTTGCTTGTGGAATTTACACAGACCAACACTCTGATTGCAGGGCAGATTATGGGATGAACCTGTCTTGGAAAAAGGCAATTAAGCTCACCATGAGGTTTCTGTAGTGTAGTGGTTATCACGTTCGCCTAACACGCGAAAGGTCCTCGGTTCGAAACCGAGCAGAAACAGCGGTCAGCTTTTGACAGAAAGTATAGATTGTTTGCGACGCTAAGAGTATTTAGCTCTCTTTTACATTATACGTTTTTTAAAATTCGTGATTCGCAAGACTTCCTTATGCTACCTCAAGACAGGTTTCCATAGTGTAGTGGTTATCACGTTCGCCTCACACGCGAAAGGTCCCCAGTTCGAAACTGGGTGGAAACATCTGGAGTAATTTTTACTATATGTGCTGAAATGGCTCTCAGGTTAGTGGATTTCCATGCTACAAAGGCTATAATTTCAAGCTATTTGGAGGCAATCATACAAAGGACCTCAAGTCAGACTACCATGATGAATTAGCTCTGTCCTGTTGTTTGTGGAATCTACACAGACTGACACTCTGCTTGCAGTGCATATTATTGGATGAACCTGTCTTGGAAAAAGACCACTCAACCCAAAGTGAAGTTTCTGTAGTGTAGTGGTTATCACGTTCGCCTAACACGCGAAAGGTCCTCGGTTCGAAACCGAGCAGAAACAACGACCAACTTTTGACAGAAAGTATGAATTGTTTGCAACGCCAAGAGTATCTATCTCCCTTTTACATTATACACATTTTAATTTGTGAGTCTGAAGATTTTCTTCTGCTTCCTGAAGACAGGTTTCCATAGTGTAGTGGTTATCACGTTCGCCTCACACGCGAAAGGTCCGCAGTTCGAAACTGGGTGGAAACAACTTGAGCAATTTTTACTATATGTGCTGAAATGGCTCTAAGGTAAGTGGATATCCAGCTACAAAGGCTAAAAGCTATTTGAAGGCAATCATACTAAGGATCTCAAGCCAGACTCCAATGGTGAATTATCTCTGTTCTGTTGTTTGTGGAATCTACACAGACTGACACTCTGCTTGCGGTGCAGATTATGGGATGAACCTGTCTTGGAAAAAGGCCACTAAACTCACTGTGAGGTTTCTGTAGTGTAGTGGTTATCACGTTCGCTTTACACGCGAAAGGTCCCCAGTTCGAAACTGGGCAGAAATATAATTGAGTGTTTTTTAACTAAACATGCTGAAATGGATCTCCGGCAAGCGCATTTCCACACTACAAAGGCTCCAATTTCAAGCTAGTTGAAGGCAATCGTGCTAAGGATCTCAAGACAGACTACCAAGCCCAATGAGCACTTTCCTGTTGCTTGTGGAATTTACACAGACCAACACTCTGATTGCAGGGCAGATTATGGGATGAACCTGTCTTGGAAAAAGGCAATTAAGCTCACCATGAGGTTTCTGTAGTGTAGTGGTTATCACGTTCGCCTAACACGCGAAAGGTCCTCGGTTCGAAACCGAGCAGAAACAGCGGTCAGCTTTTGACAGAAAGTATAGATTGTTTGCGACGCTAAGAGTATTTAGCTCTCTTTTACATTATACGTTTTTTAAAATTCGTGATTCGCAAGACTTCCTTATGCAACTCAAGACAGGTCTCCATAGTGTAGTGGTTATCACGTTCGCCTCACACGCGAAAGGTCCCCAGTTCGAAACTGGGTGGAAACATCTGGAGTAATTTTTACTATATGTGCTGAAATGGCTCTCAGGTTAGTGGATTTCCATGCTACAAAGGCTATAATTTCAAGCTATTTGGAGGCAATCATACTAAGGACCTCAAGTCAGACTACCATGATGAATTAGCTCTGTCCTGTTGTTTGTGGAATCTACACAGACTGACACTCTGCTTGCAGTGCATATTATTGGATGAACCTGTCTTGGAAAAAGACCACTCAACCCAAAGTGAAGTTTCTGTAGTGTAGTGGTTATCACGTTCGCCTAACACGCGAAAGGTCTTCGGTTCGAAACCGAGCAGAAACAACGACCAACTTTTGACAGAAAGTATGAATTGTTTGCAACGCCAAGAGTATCTATCTCCCTTTTACATTATACACATTTTAATTTGTGAGTCTGAAGATTTTCTTCTGCTTCCTGAAGACAGGTTTCCATAGTGTAGTGGTTATCACGTTCGCCTCACACGCGAAAGGTCCCCAGTTCGAAACTGGGTGGAAACAACTTGAGCAATTTTTACTATATGTGCTGAAATGGCTCTAAGGTAAGTGGATATCCAGCTACAAAGGCTAAAAGCTATTTGAAGGCAATCATACTAAGGATCTCAAGCCAGACTCCAATGGTGAATTATCTCTGTTCTGTTGTTTGTGGGATCTACACAGACTGACACTCTGCTTGCGGTGCAGATTATGGGATGAACCTGTCTTGGAAAAAGGCCACTAAACTCACTGTGAGGTTTCTGTAGTGTAGTGGTTATCACGTTCGCTTTACACGCGAAAGGTCCCCAGTTCGAAACTGGGCAGAAACAAATTGAGTGTTTTTTAACTAAACATGCTGAAATGGATCTCCGGCAAGCGCATTTCCACACTACAAAGGCTCCAATTTCAAGCTAGTTGAAGGCAATCGTGCTAAGGATCTCAAGACAGACTACCAAGCCCAATTCGCACTTTCCTGTTGCTTGTGGAATTTACACAGACCAACACTCTGATTGCAGGGCAGATTATGGGATGAACCTGTCTTGGAAAAAGGCAATTAAGCTCACCATGAGGTTTCTGTAGTGTAGTGGTTATCACGTTCGCCTAACACGCGAAAGGTCCTCGTTTCGAAACCGAGCAGAAACAGCGGTCAGCTTTGACTGAAAGTATAGATTGTTTGCGACGCTAAGAGTATTTAGCTCTCTTTTACATTATACGTTTTTTAAAATTCGTGATTCGCAAGACTTCCTTATGCTACCTCAAGACAGGTCTCCATAGTGTAGTGGTTATCACGTTCGCCTCACACGCGAAAGGTCCCCAGTTCGAAACTGGGTGGAAACATCTGGAGTAATTTTTACTATATGTGCTGAAATGGCTCTCAGGTTAGTGGATTTCCATGCTACAAAGGCTATAATTTCAAGCTATTTGGAGGCAATCATACTAAGGACCTCAAGTCAGACTACCATGATGAATTAGCTCTGTCCTGTTGTTTGTGGAATCTACACAGACTGACACTCTGCTTGCAGTGCATATTATTGGATGAACCTGTCTTGGAAAAAGACCACTCAACCCAAAGTGAAGTTTCTGTAGTGTAGTGGTTATCACGTTCGCCTAACACGCGAAAGGTCTTCGGTTCGAAACCGAGCAGAAACAACGACCAACTTTTGACAGAAAGTATGAATTGTTTGCAACGCCAAGAGTATCTATCTCCCTTTTACATTATACACATTTTAATTTGTGAGTCTGAAGATTTTCTTCTGCTTCCTGAAGACAGGTTTCCATAGTGTAGTGGTTATCACGTTCGCCTCACACGCGAAAGGTCCCCAGTTCGAAACTGGGTGGAAACAACTTGAGCAATTTTTACTATATGTGCTGAAATGGCTCTAAGGTAAGTGGATATCCAGCTACAAAGGCTAAAAGCTATTTGAAGGCAATCATACTAAGGATCTCAAGCCAGACTCCAATGGTGAATTATCTCTGTTCTGTTGTTTGTGGAATCTACACAGACTGACACTCTGCTTGCGGTGCAGATTATGGGATGAACCTGTCTTGGAAAAAGGCCACTAAACTCACTGTGAGGTTTCTGTAGTGTAGTGGTTATCACGTTCGCTTTACACGCGAAAGGTCCCCAGTTCGAAACTGGGCAGAAACAAATTGAGTGTTTTTTAACTAAACATGCTGAAATGGATCTCCGGCAAGCGCATTTCCACACTACAAAGGCTCCAATTTCAAGCTAGTTGAAGGCAATCGTGCTAAGGATCTCAAGACAGACTACCAAGCCCAATGAGCACTTTCCTGTTGCTTGTGGAATTTACACAGACCAACACTCTGATTGCAGGGCAGATTATGGGATGAACCTGTCTTGGAAAAAGGCAATTAAGCTCACCATGAGGTTTCTGTAGTGTAGTGGTTATCACGTTCGCCTAACACGCGAAAGGTCCTCGGTTCGAAACCGAGCAGAAACAGCGGTCAGCTTTTGACAGAAAGTATAGATTGTTTGCGACGCTAAGAGTATTTAGCTCTCTTTTACATTATACGTTTTTTAAAATTCGTGATTCGCAAGACTTCCTTATGCTACCTCAAGACAGGTTTCCATAGTGTAGTGGTTATCACGTTCGCCTCACACGCGAAAGGTCCCCAGTTCGAAACTGGGTGGAAACATCTGGAGTAATTTTTACTATATGTGCTGAAATGGCTCTCAGGTTAGTGGATTTCCATGCTACAAAGGCTATAATTTCAAGCTATTTGGAGGCAATCATACAAAGGACCTCAAGTCAGACTACCATGATGAATTAGCTCTGTCCTGTTGTTTGTGGAATCTACACAGACTGACACTCTGCTTGCAGTGCATATTATTGGATGAACCTGTCTTGGAAAAAGACCACTCAACCCAAAGTGAAGTTTCTGTAGTGTAGTGGTTATCACGTTCGCCTAACACGCGAAAGGTCCTCGGTTCGAAACCGAGCAGAAACAACGACCAACTTTTGACAGAAAGTATGAATTGTTTGCAACGCCAAGAGTATCTATCTCCCTTTTACATTATACACATTTTAATTTGTGAGTCTGAAGATTTTCTTCTGCTTCCTGAAGACAGGTTTCCATAGTGTAGTGGTTATCACGTTCGCCTCACACGCGAAAGGTCCGCAGTTCGAAACTGGGTGGAAACAACTTGAGCAATTTTTACTATATGTGCTGAAATGGCTCTAAGGTAAGTGGATATCCAGCTACAAAGGCTAAAAGCTATTTGAAGGCAATCATACTAAGGATCTCAAGCCAGACTCCAATGGTGAATTATCTCTGTTCTGTTGTTTGTGGAATCTACACAGACTGACACTCTGCTTGCGGTGCAGATTATGGGATGAACCTGTCTTGGAAAAAGGCCACTAAACTCACTGTGAGGTTTCTGTAGTGTAGTGGTTATCACGTTCGCATTACACGCGAAAGGTCCCCAGTTCGAAACTGGGCAGAAATAAAATTGAGTGTTTTTTAACTAAACATGCTGAAATGGATCTCCGGCAAGCGCATTTCCACACTACAAAGGCTCCAATTTCAAGCTAGTTGAAGGCAATCGTGCTAAGGATCTCAAGACAGACTACCAAGCCCAATGAGCACTTTCCTGTTGCTTGTGGAATTTACACAGACCAACACTCTGATTGCAGGGCAGATTATGGGACGAACCTGTCTTGGAAAAAGGCAATTAAGCTCACCATGAGGTTTCTGTAGTGTAGTGGTTATCACGTTCGCCTAACACGCGAAAGGTCCTCGGTTCGAAACCGAGCAGAAACAGCGGTCAGCTTTTGACAGAAAGTATAGATTGTTTGCGACGCTAAGAGTATTTAGCTCTCTTTTACATTATACGTTTTTTAAAATTCGTGATTCGCAAGACTTCCTTATGCTACCTCAAGACAGGTCTCCATAGTGTAGTGGTTATCACGTTCGCCTCACACGCGAAACGTCCCCAGTTCGAAACTGGGTGGAAACATCTGGAGTAATTTTTACTATATGTGCTGAAATGGCTCTCAGGTTAGTGGATTTCCATGCTACAAAGGCTATAATTTCAAGCTAGTTGGAGGCAATCATACTAAGGACCTCAAGTCAGACTACCATGATGAATTAGCTCTGTCCTGTTGTTTGTGGAATCTACACAGACTGACACTCTGCTTGCAGTGCATATTATTGGATGAACCTGTCTTGGAAAAAGACCACTCAACCCAAAGTGAAGTTTCTGTAGTGTAGTGGTTATCACGTTCGCCTAACACGCGAAAGGTCTTCGGTTCGAAACCGAGCAGAAACAACGACCAACTTTTGACAGAAAGTATGAATTGTTTGCAACGCCAAGAGTATCTATCTCCCTTTTACATTATACACATTTTAATTTGTGAGTCTGAAGATTTTCTTCTGCTTCCTGAAGACAGGTTTCCATAGTGTAGTGGTTATCACGTTTGCCTCACACGCGAAAGGTCCCCAGTTCGAAACTGGGTGGAAACAACTTGAGCAATTTTTACTATATGTGCTGAAATGGCTCTAAGGTAAGTGGATATCCAGCTACAAAGGCTAAAAGCTATTTGAAGGCAATCATACTAAGGATCTCAAGCCAGACTCCAATGGTGAATTATCTCTGTTCTGTTGTTTGTGGAATCTACACAGACTGACACTCTGCTTGCGGTGCAGATTATGGGATGAACCTGTCTTGGAAAAAGGCCACTAAACTCACTGTGAGGTTTCTGTAGTGTAGTGGTTATCACGTTCGCTTTACACGCGAAAGGTCCCCAGTTCGAAACTGGGCAGAAACAAATTGAGTGTTTTTTAACTAAACATGCTGAAATGGATCTCCGGCAAGCGCATTTCCACACTACAAAGGCTCCAATTTCAAGCTAGTTGAAGGCAATCGTGCTAAGGATCTCAAGACAGACTACCAAGCCCAATGAGCACTTTCCTGTTGCTTGTGGAATTTACACAGACCAACACTCTGATTGCAGGGCAGATTATGGGATGAACCTGTCTTGGAAAAAGGCAATTAAGCTCGCCATGAGGTTTCTGTAGTGTAGTGGTTATCACGTTCGCCTAACACGCGAAAGGTCCTCGGTTCGAAACCGAGCAGAAACAGCGGTCAGCTTTTGACAGAAAGTATAGATTGTTTGCGACGCTAAGAGTATTTAGCTCTCTTTTACATTATACGTTTTTTAAAATTCGTGATTCGCAAGACTTCCTTATGCTACCTCAAGACAGGTTTCCATAGTGTAGTGGTTATCACGTTCGCCTCACACGCGAAAGGTCCCCAGTTCGAAACTGGGTGGAAACATCTGGAGTAATTTTTACTATATGTGCTGAAATGGCTCTCAGGTTAGTGGATTTCCATGCTACAAAGGCTATAATTTCAAGCTATTTGGAGGCAATCATACAAAGGACCTCAAGTCAGACTACCATGATGAATTAGCTCTGTCCTGTTGTTTGTGGAATCTACACAGACTGACACTCTGCTTGCAGTGCATATTATTGGATGAACCTGTCTTGGAAAAAGACCACTCAACCCAAAGTGAAGTTTCTGTAGTGTAGTGGTTATCACGTTCGCCTAACACGCGAAAGATCCTCGGTTCGAAACCGAGCAGAAACAACGACCAACTTTTGACAGAAAGTATGAATTGTTTGCAACGCCAAGAGTATCTATCTCCCTTTTACATTATACACATTTTAATTTGTGAGTCTGAAGATTTTCTTCTGCTTCCTGAAGACAGGTTTCCATAGTGTAGTGGTTATCACGTTCGCCTCACACGCGAAAGGTCCGCAGTTCGAAACTGGGTGGAAACAACTTGAGCAATTTTTACTATATGTGCTGAAATGGCTCTAAGGTAAGTGGATATCCAGCTACAAAGGCTAAAAGCTATTTGAAGGCAATCATACTAAGGATCTCAAGCCAGACTCCAATGGTGAATTATCTCTGTTCTGTTGTTTGTGGAATCTACACAGACTGACACTCTGCTTGCGGTGCAGATTATGGGATGAACCTGTCTTGGAAAAAGGCCACTAAACTCACTGTGAGGTTTCTGTAGTGTAGTGGTTATCACGTTCGCTTTACACGCGAAAGGTCCCCAGTTCGAAACTGGGCAGAAATATAATTGAGTGTTTTTTAACTAAACATGCTGAAATGGATCTCCGGCAAGCGCATTTCCACACTACAAAGGCTCCAATTTCAAGCTAGTTGAAGGCAATCGTGCTAAGGATCTCAAGACAGACTACCAAGCCCAATGAGCACTTTCCTGTTGCTTGTGGAATTTACACAGACCAACACTCTGATTGCAGGGCAGATTATGGGATGAACCTGTCTTGGAAAAAGGCAATTAAGCTCACCATGAGGTTTCTGTAGTGTAGTGGTTATCACGTTCGCCTAACACGCGAAAGGTCCTCGGTTCGAAACCGAGCAGAAACAGCGGTCAGCTTTTGACAGAAAGTATAGATTGTTTGCGACGCTAAGAGTATTTAGCTCTCTTTTACATTATACGTTTTTTAAAATTCGTGATTCGCAAGACTTCCTTATGCAACTCAAGACAGGTCTCCATAGTGTAGTGGTTATCACGTTCGCCTCACACGCGAAAGGTCCCCAGTTCGAAACTGGGTGGAAACATCTGGAGTAATTTTTACTATATGTGCTGAAATGGCTCTCAGGTTAGTGGATTTCCATGCTACAAAGGCTATAATTTCAAGCTATTTGGAGGCAATCATACTAAGGACCTCAAGTCAGACTACCATGATGAATTAGCTCTGTCCTGTTGTTTGTGGAATCTACACAGACTGACACTCTGCTTGCAGTGCATATTATTGGATGAACCTGTCTTGGAAAAAGACCACTCAACCCAAAGTGAAGTTTCTGTAGTGTAGTGGTTATCACGTTCGCCTAACACGCGAAAGGTCTTCGGTTCGAAACCGAGCAGAAACAACGACCAACTTTTGACAGAAAGTATGAATTGTTTGCAACGCCAAGAGTATCTATCTCCCTTTTACATTATACACATTTTAATTTGTGAGTCTGAAGATTTTCTTCTGCTTCCTGAAGACAGGTTTCCATAGTGTAGTGGTTATCACGTTCGCCTCACACGCGAAAGGTCCCCAGTTCGAAACTGGGTGGAAACAACTTGAGCAATTTTTACTATATGTGCTGAAATGGCTCTAAGGTAAGTGGATATCCAGCTAAAAAGGCTAAAAGCTATTTGAAGGCAATCATACTAAGGATCTCAAGCCAGACTCCAATGGTGAATTATCTCTGTTCTGTTGTTTGTGGAATCTACACAGACTGACACTCTGCTTGCGGTGCAGATTGTGGGATGAACCTGTCTTGGAAAAAGGCCACTAAACTCACTGTGAGGTTTCTGTAGTGTAGTGGTTATCACGTTCGCTTTACACGCGAAAGGTCCCCAGTTCGAAACTGGGCAGAAACAAATTGAGTGTTTTTTAACTAAACATGCTGAAATGGATCTCCGGCAAGCGCATTTCCACACTACAAAGGCTCCAATTTCAAGCTAGTTGAAGGCAATCGTGCTAAGGATCTCAAGACAGACTACCAAGCCCAATGAGCACTTTCCTGTTGCTTGTGGAATTTACACAGACCAACACTCTGATTGCAGGGCAGATTATGGGATGAACCTGTCTTGGAAAAAGGCAATTAAGCTCGCCATGAGGTTTCTGTAGTGTAGTGGTTATCACGTTCGCCTAACACGCGAAAGGTCCTCGGTTCGAAACCGAGCAGAAACAGCGGTCAGCTTTTGACAGAAAGTATAGATTGTTTGCGACGCTAAGAGTATTTAGCTCTCTTTTACATTATACGTTTTTTAAAATGCGTGATTCGCAAGACTTCCTTATGCTACCTCAAGACAGGTTTCCATAGTGTAGTGGTTATCACGTTCGCCTCACACGCGAAAGGTCCCCAGTTCGAAACTGGGTGGAAACATCTTGAGTAATTTTTACTATATGTGCTGAAATGGCTCTCAGGTTAGTGGATTTCCATGCTACAAAGGCTGTAATTTCAAGCTATTTGGAGGCAATCATACTAAGGACCTCAAGTCAGACTACCATGATGAATTAGCTCTGTCCTGTTGTTTGTGGAATCTACACAGACTGACACTCTGCTTGCAGTGCATATTATTGGATGAACCTGTCTTGGAAAAAGACCACTCAACCCAAAGTGAAGTTTCTGTAGTGTAGTGGTTATCACGTTCGCCTAACACGCGAAAGGTCCTCGGTTCGAAACCGAGCAGAAACAGCGACCAACTTTTGACAGAAAGTATGAATTGTTTGCAACGCCAAGAGTATCTATCTCCCTTTTACATTATACACATTTTAATTTGTGAGTCTGAAGATTTTCTTCTGCTTCCTGAAGACAGGTTTCCATAGTGTAGTGGTTATCACGTTCGCCTCACACGCGAAAGGTCCCCAGTTCGAAACTGGGTGGAAACAACTTGAGCAATTTTTACTATATGTGCTGAAATGGCTCTAAGGTAAGTGGATATCCAGCTACAAAGGCTAAAAGCTATTTGAAGGCAATCATACTAAGGATCTCAAGCCAGACTCCAATGGTGAATTATCTCTGTTCTGTTGTTTGTGGAATCTACACAGACTGACACTCTGCTTGCGGTGCAGATTGTGGGATGAACCTGTCTTGGAAAAAGGCCACTAAACTCACTGTGAGGTTTCTGTAGTGTAGTGGTTATCACGTTCGCTTTACACGCGAAAGGTCCCCAGTTCGAAACTGGGCAGAAACAAATTGAGTGTTTTTTAACTAAACATGCTGAAATGGATCTCCGGCAAGCGCATTTCCACACTACAAAGGCTCCAATTTCAAGCTAGTTGAAGGCAATCGTGCTAAGGATCTCAAGACAGACTACCAAGCCCAATGAGCACTTTCCTGTTGCTTGTGGAATTTACACAGACCAACACTCTGATTGCAGGGCAGATTATGGGATGAACCTGTCTTGGAAAAAGGCAATTAAGCTCGCCATGAGGTTTCTGTAGTGTAGTGGTTATCACGTTCGCCTAACACGCGAAAGGTCCTCGGTTCGAAACCGAGCAGAAACAGCGGTCAGCTTTTGACAGAAAGTATAGATTGTTTGCGACGCTAAGAGTATTTAGCTCTCTTTTACATTATACGTTTTTTAAAATGCGTGATTCGCAAGACTTCCTTATGCTACCTCAAGACAGGTTTCCATAGTGTAGTGGTTATCACGTTCGCCTCACACGCGAAAGGTCCCCAGTTCGAAACTGGGTGGAAACATCTTGAGTAATTTTTACTATATGTGCTGAAATGGCTCTCAGGTTAGTGGATTTCCATGCTACAAAGGCTGTAATTTCAAGCTATTTGGAGGCAATCATACTAAGGACCTCAAGTCAGACTACCATGATGAATTAGCTCTGTCCTGTTGTTTGTGGAATCTACACAGACTGACACTCTGCTTGCAGTGCATATTATTGGATGAACCTGTCTTGGAAAAAGACCACTCAACCCAAAGTGAAGTTTCTGTAGTGTAGTGGTTATCACGTTCGCCTAACACGCGAAAGGTCCTCGGTTCGAAACCGAGCAGAAACAGCGACCAACTTTTGACAGAAAGTATGAATTGTTTGCAACGCCAAGAGTATCTATCTCCCTTTTACATTATACACATTTTAATTTGTGAGTCTGAAGATTTTCTTCTGCTTCCTGAAGACAGGTTTCCATAGTGTAGTGGTTATCACGTTCGCCTCACACGCGAAAGGTCCCCAGTTCGAAACTGGGTGGAAACAACTTGAGCAATTTTTACTATATGTGCTGAAATGGCTCTAAGGTAAGTGGATATCCAGCTACAAAGGCTAAAAGCTATTTGAAGGCAATCATACTAAGGATCTCAAGCCAGACTCCAATGGTGAATTATCTCTGTTCTGTTGTTTGTGGAATCTACACAGACTGACACTCTGCTTGCGGTGCAGATTGTGGGATGAACCTGTCTTGGAAAAAGGCCACTAAACTCACTGTGAGGTTTCTGTAGTGTAGTGGTTATCACGTTCGCTTTACACGCGAAAGGTCCCCAGTTCGAAACTGGGCAGAAACAAATTGAGTGTTTTTTAACTAAACATGCTGAAATGGATCTCCGGCAAGCGCATTTCCACACTACAAAGGCTCCAATTTCAAGCTAGTTGAAGGCAATCGTGCTAAGGATTTCAAGACAGACTACCAAGCCCAATGAGCACTTTCCTGTTGCTTGTGGAATTTACACAGACCAACACTCTGATTGCAGGGCAGATTATGGGATGAACCTGTCTTGGAAAAAGGCAATTAAGCTCGCCATGAGGTTTCTGTAGTGTAGTGGTTATCACGTTCGCCTAACACGCGAAAGGTCCTCGGTTCGAAACCGAGCAGAAACAGCGGTCAGCTTTTGACAGAAAGTATAGATTGTTTGCGACGCTAAGAGTATTTAGCTCTCTTTTACATTATACGTTTTTTAAAATTCGTGATTCGCAAGACTTCCTTATGCTACCTCAAGACAGGTTTCCATAGTGTAGTGGTTATCACGTTCGCCTCACACGCGAAAGGTCCCCAGTTCGAAACTGGGTGGAAACAACTTGAGTAATTTTTACTATATGTGCTGAAATGGCTCTCAGGTTAGTGGATTTCCATGCTACAAAGGCTGTAATTTCAAGCTATTTGGAGGCAATCATACTAAGGACCTCAAGTCAGACTACCATGATGAATTAGCTCTGTCCTGTTGTTTGTGGAATCTACACAGACTGACACTCTGCTTGCAGTGCATATTATTGGATGAACCTGTCTTGGAAAAAGACCACTCAACCCAAAGTGAAGTTTCTGTAGTGTAGTGGTTATCACGTTCGCCTAACACGCGAAAGGTCCTCGGTTCGAAACCGAGCAGAAACAGCGCCCAACTTTTGACAGAAAGTATGAATTGTTTGCAACGCCAAGAGTATCTATCTCCCTTTTACATTATACACATTTTAATTTGTGAGTCTGAAGATTTTCTTCTGCTTCCTGAAGACAGGTTTCCATAGTGTAGTGGTTATCACGTTCGCCTCACACGCGAAAGGTCCCCAGTTCGAAACTGGGTGGAAACAACTTGAGGATTTTTTACTATATTTGCTGAAATGGCTCTAAGGTAAGTGGATATCCAGCTACAAAGGCTAAAAGCTATTTGAAGGCAATCATACTAAGGATCTCAAGCCAGACTCCAATGGTGAATTATCTCTGTTCTGTTGTTTGTGGAATCTACACAGACTGACACTCTGCTTGCGGTGCAGATTGTGGGATGAACCTGTCTTGGAAAAAGGCCACTAAACTCACTGTGAGGTTTCTGTAGTGTAGTGGTTATCACGTTCGCTTTACACGCGAAAGGTCCCCAGTTCGAAACTGGGCAGAAACAAATTGAGTGTTTTTTAACTAAACATGCTGAAATGGATCTCCGGCAAGCGCATTTCCACACTACAAAGGCTCCAATTTCAAGCTAGTTGAAGGCAATCGTGCTAAGGATTTCAAGACAGACTACCAAGCCCAATGAGCACTTTCCTGTTGCTTGTGGAATTTACACAGACCAACACTCTGATTGCAGGGCAGATTATGGGATGAACCTGTCTTGGAAAAAGGCAATTAAGCTCGCCATGAGGTTTCTGTAGTGTAGTGGTTATCACGTTCGCCTAACACGCGAAAGGTCCTCGGTTCGAAACCGAGCAGAAACAGCGGTCAGCTTTTGACAGAAAGTATAGATTGTTTGCGACGCTAAGAGTATTTAGCTCTCTTTTACATTATACGTTTTTTAAAATTCGTGATTCGCAAGACTTCCTTATGCTACCTCAAGACAGGTTTCCATAGTGTAGTGGTTATCACGTTCGCCTCACACGCGAAAGGTCCCCAGTTCGAAACTGGGTGGAAACAACTTGAGTAATTTTTACTATATGTGCTGAAATGGCTCTCAGGTTAGTGGATTTCCATGCTACAAAGGCTGTAATTTCAAGCTATTTGGAGGCAATCATACTAAGGACCTCAAGTCAGACTACCATGATGAATTAGCTCTGTCCTGTTGTTTGTGGAATCTACACAGACTGACACTCTGCTTGCAGTGCATATTATTGGATGAACCTGTCTTGGAAAAAGACCACTCAACCCAAAGTGAAGTTTCTGTAGTGTAGTGGTTATCACGTTCGCCTAACACGCGAAAGGTCCTCGGTTCGAAACCGAGCAGAAACAGCGCCCAACTTTTGACAGAAAGTATGAATTGTTTGCAACGCCAAGAGTATCTATCTCCCTTTTACATTATACACATTTTAATTTGTGAGTCTGAAGATTTTCTTCTGCTTCCTGAAGACAGGTTTCCATAGTGTAGTGGTTATCACGTTCGCCTCACACGCGAAAGGTCCCCAGTTCGAAACTGGGTGGAAACAACTTGAGGATTTTTTACTATATTTGCTGAAATGGCTCTAAGGTAAGTGGATATCCAGCTACAAAGGCTAAAAGCTATTTGAAGGCAATCATACTAAGGATCTCAAGCCAGACTCCAATGGTGAATTATCTCTGTTCTGTTGTTTGTGGAATCTACACAGACTGACACTCTGCTTGCGGTGCAGATTATGGGATGAACCTGTCTTGGAAAAAGGCCACTAAACTCACTGTGAGGTTTCTGTAGTGTAGTGGTTATCACGTTCGCTTTACATGCGAAAGGTCCCCAGTTCGAAACTGGGCAGAAACAAATTGAGTGTTTTTTAACTAAACATGCTGAAATGGATCTCCGGCAAGCGCATTTCCACACTACAAAGGCTCCAATTTCAAGCTAGTTGAAGGCAATCGTGCTAAGGATCTCAAGACAGACTACAAAGCCCAATGAGCACTTTCCTGTTGCTTGTGGAATTTACACAGACCAACACTCTGATTGCAGGGCAGATTATGGGATGAACCTGTCTTGGAAAAAGGCAATTAAGCTCACCATGAGGTTTCTGTAGTGTAGTGGTTATCACGTTCGCCTAACACGCGAAAGGTCCTCGTTTTGAAACCGAGCAGAAACAGCGGTCAGCTTTTGACAGAAAGTATAGATTGTTTGCGACGCTAAGAGTATTTAGCTCTCTTTTACATTATACGTTTTTTAAAATTCGTGATTCGCAAGACTTCCTTATGCTACCTCAAGACAGGTTTCCATAGTGTAGTGGTTATCACGTTCGCCTCACACGCGAAAGGTCCCCAGTTCGAAACTGGGTGGAAACATCTTGAGTAATTTTTACTATATGTGCTGAAATGGCTCTCAGGTTAGTGGATTTCCATGCTACAAAGGCTGTAATTTCAAGCTATTTGGAGGCAATCATACTAAGGACCTCAAGTCAGACTACCATGATGAATTAGCTCTGTCCTGTTGTTTGTGGAATCTACACAGACTGACACTCTGCTTGCAGTGCATATTATTGGATGAACCTGTCTTGGAAAAAGACCACTCAACCCAAAGTGAAGTTTCTGTAGTGTAGTGGTTATCACGTTCGCCTAACACGCGAAAGGTCCTCGGTTCGAACCCGAGCAGAAACAGCGACCAACTTTTGACAGAAAGTATGAATTGTTTGCAACGCCAAGAGTATCTATCTCCCTTTTACATTATACACATTTTAATTTGTGAGTCTGAAGATTTTCTTCTGCTTCCTGAAGACAGGTTTCCATAGTGTAGTGGTTATCACGTTCGCCTCACACGCGAAAGGTCCCCAGTTCGAAACTGGGTGGAAACAACTTGAGCAATTTTTACTATATGTGCTGAAATGGCTCTAAGGTAAGTGGATATCCAGCTACAAAGGCTCCAATTTCAAGCTAGTTGAAGGCAATCGTGCTAAGGATCTCAAGACAGACTACCAAGCCCAATTCGCACTTTCCTGTTGCTTGTGGAATTTACACAGACCAACACTCTGATTGCAGGGCAGATTATGGGATGAACCTGTCTTGGAAAAAGGCAATTAAGCTCACCATGAGGTTTCTGTAGTGTAGTGGTTATCACGTTCGCCTAACACGCGAAAGGTCCTCGGTTCGAAACCGAGCAGAAACAGCGGTCAGCTTTTGACAGAAAGTATAGATTGTTTGCGACGCTAAGAGTATTTAGCTCTCTTTTACATTATACGTTTTTTAAAATTCGTGATTCGCAAGACTTCCTTATGCTACCTCAAGACAGGTTTCCATAGTGTAGTGGTTATCACGTTCGCCTCACACGCGAAAGGTCCCCAGTTCGAAACTGGGTGGAAACATCTGGAGTAATTTTTACTATATGTGCTGAAATGGCTCTCAGGTTAGTGGATTTCCATGCTACAAAGGCTATAATTTCAAGCTATTTGGAGGCAATCATACAAAGGACCTCAAGTCAGACTACCATGATGAATTAGCTCTGTCCTGTTGTTTGTGGAATCTACACAGACTGACACTCTGCTTGCAGTGCATATTATTGGATGAACCTGTCTTGGAAAAAGACCACTCAACCCAAAGTGAAGTTTCTGTAGTGTAGTGGTTATCACGTTCGCCTAACACGCGAAAGGTCCTCGGTTCGAAACCGAGCAGAAACAACGACCAACTTTTGACAGAAAGTATGAATTGTTTGCAACGCCAAGAGTATCTATCTCCCTTTTACATTATACACATTTTAATTTGTGAGTCTGAAGATTTTCTTCTGCTTCCTGAAGACAGGTTTCCATAGTGTAGTGGTTATCACGTTCGCCTCACACGCGAAAGGTCCGCAGTTCGAAACTGGGTGGAAACAACTTGAGCAATTTTTACTATATGTGCTGAAATGGCTCTAAGGTAAGTGGATATCCAGCTACAAAGGCTAAAAGCTATTTGAAGGCAATCATACTAAGGATCTCAAGCCAGACTCCAATGGTGAATTATCTCTGTTCTGTTGTTTGTGGAATCTACACAGACTGACACTCTGCTTGCGGTGCAGATTATGGGATGAACCTGTCTTGGAAAAAGGCCACTAAACTCACTGTGAGGTTTCTGTAGTGTAGTGGTTATCACGTTCGCTTTACACGCGAAAGGTCCCCAGTTCGAAACTGGGCAGAAATATAATTGAGTGTTTTTTAACTAAACATGCTGAAATGGATCTCCGGCAAGCGCATTTCCACACTACAAAGGCTCCAATTTCAAGCTAGTTGAAGGCAATCGTGCTAAGGATCTCAAGACAGACTACCAAGCCCAATGAGCACTTTCCTGTTGCTTGTGGAATTTACACAGACCAACACTCTGATTGCAGGGCAGATTATGGGATGAACCTGTCTTGGAAAAAGGCAATTAAGCTCACCATGAGGTTTCTGTAGTGTAGTGGTTATCACGTTCGCCTAACACGCGAAAGGTCCTCGGTTCGAAACCGAGCAGAAACAGCGGTCAGCTTTTGACAGAAAGTATAGATTGTTTGCGACGCTAAGAGTATTTAGCTCTCTTTTACATTATACGTTTTTTAAAATTCGTGATTAGCAAGACTTCCTTATGCAACTCAAGACAGGTCTCCATAGTGTAGTGGTTATCACGTTCGCCTCACACGCGAAAGGTCCCCAGTTCGAAACTGGGTGGAAACATCTGGAGTAATTTTTACTATATGTGCTGAAATGGCTCTCAGGTTAGTGGATTTCCATGCTACAAAGGCTATAATTTCAAGCTATTTGGAGGCAATCATACTAAGGACCTCAAGTCAGACTACCATGATGAATTAGCTCTGTCCTGTTGTTTGTGGAATCTACACAGACTGACACTCTGCTTGCAGTGCATATTATTGGATGAACCTGTCTTGGAAAAAGACCACTCAACCCAAAGTGAAGTTTCTGTAGTGTAGTGGTTATCACGTTCGCCTAACACGCGAAAGGTCTTCGGTTCGAAACCGAGCAGAAACAACGACCAACTTTTGACAGAAAGTATGAATTGTTTGCAACGCCAAGAGTATCTATCTCCCTTTTACATTATACACATTTTAATTTGTGAGTCTGAAGATTTTCTTCTGCTTCCTGAAGACAGGTTTCCATAGTGTAGTGGTTATCACGTTCGCCTCACACGCGAAAGGTCCCCAGTTCGAAACTGGGTGGAAACAACTTGAGCAATTTTTACTATATGTGCTGAAATGGCTCTAAGGTAAGTGGATATCCAGCTACAAAGGCTAAAAGCTATTTGAAGGCAATCATACTAAGGATCTCAAGCCAGACTCCAATGGTGAATTATCTCTGTTCTGTTGTTTGTGGAATCTACACAGACTGACACTCTGCTTGCGGTGCAGATTATGGGATGAACCTGTCTTGGAAAAAGGCCACTAAACTCACTGTGAGGTTTCTGTAGTGTAGTGGTTATCACGTTCGCTTTACACGCGAAAGGTCCCCAGTTCGAAACTGGGCAGAAATATAATTGAGTGTTTTTTAACTAAACATGCTGAAATGGATCTCCGGCAAGCGCATTTCCACACTACAAAGGCTCCAATTTCAAGCTAGTTGAAGGCAATCGTGCTAAGGATCTCAAGACAGACTACCAAGCCCAATGAGCACTTTCCTGTTGCTTGTGGAATTTACACAGACCAACACTCTGATTGCAGGGCAGATTATGGGATGAACCTGTCTTGGAAAAAGGCAATTAAGCTCACCATGAGGTTTCTGTAGTGTAGTGGTTATCACGTTCGCCTAACACGCGAAAGGTCCTCGGTTCGAAACCGAGCAGAAACAGCGGTCAGCTTTTGACAGAAAGTATAGATTGTTTGCGACGCTAAGAGTATTTAGCTCTCTTTTACATTATACGTTTTTTAAAATTCGTGATTAGCAAGACTTCCTTATGCAACTCAAGACAGGTCTCCATAGTGTAGTGGTTATCACGTTCGCCTCACACGCGAAAGGTCCCCAGTTCGAAACTGGGTGGAAACATCTGGAGTAATTTTTACTATATGTGCTGAAATGGCTCTCAGGTTAGTGGATTTCCATGCTACAAAGGCTATAATTTCAAGCTATTTGGAGGCAATCATACTAAGGACCTCAAGTCAGACTACCATGATGAATTAGCTCTGTCCTGTTGTTTGTGGAATCTACACAGACTGACACTCTGCTTGCAGTGCATATTATTGGATGAACCTGTCTTGGAAAAAGACCACTCAACCCAAAGTGAAGTTTCTGTAGTGTAGTGGTTATCACGTTCGCCTAACACGCGAAAGGTCTTCGGTTCGAAACCGAGCAGAAACAACGACCAACTTTTGACAGAAAGTATGAATTGTTTGCAACGCCAAGAGTATCTATCTCCCTTTTACATTATACACATTTTAATTTGTGAGTCTGAAGATTTTCTTCTGCTTCCTGAAGACAGGTTTCCATAGTGTATTGGTTATCACGTTCGCCTCACACGCGAAAGGTCCCCAGTTCGAAACTGGGTGGAAACAACTTGAGCAATTTTTACTATATGTGCTGAAATGGCTCTAAGGTAAGTGGATATCCAGCTACAAAGGCTAAAAGCTATTTGAAGGCAATCATACTAAGGATCTCAAGCCAGACTCCAATGGTGAATTATCTCTGTTCTGTTGTTTGTGGGATCTACACAGACTGACACTCTGCTTGCGGTGCAGATTATGGGATGAACCTGTCTTGGAAAAAGGCCACTAAACTCACTGTGAGGTTTCTGTAGTGTAGTGGTTATCACGTTCGCTTTACACGCGAAAGGTCCCCAGTTCGAAACTGGGCAGAAACAAATTGAGTGTTTTTTAACTAAACATGCTGAAATGGATCTCCGGCAAGCGCATTTCCACACTACAAAGGCTCCAATTTCAAGCTAGTTGAAGGCAATCGTGCTAAGGATCTCAAGACAGACTACCAAGCCCAATTCGCACTTTCCTGTTGCTTGTGGAATTTACCCAGACCAACACTCTGATTGCAGGGCAGATTATGGGATGAACCTGTCTTGGAAAAAGGCAATTAAGCTCACCATGAGGTTTCTGTAGTGTAGTGGTTATCACGTTCGCCTAACACGCGAAAGGTCCTCGTTTCGAAACCGAGCAGAAACAGCGGTCAGCTTTGACTGAAAGTATAGATTGTTTGCGACGCTAAGAGTATTTAGCTCTCTTTTACATTATACGTTTTTTAAAATTCGTGATTCGCAAGACTTCCTTATGCTACCTCAAGACAGGTTTCCATAGTGTAGTGGTTATCACGTTCGCCTCACACGCGAAAGGTCCCCAGTTCGAAACTGGGTGGAAACATCTTGAGTAATTTTTACTATATGTGCTGAAATGGCTCTCAGGTTAGTGGATTTCCATGCTACAAAGGCTGTAATTTCAAGCTATTTGGAGGCAATCATACTAAGGACCTCAAGTCAGACTACCATGATGAATTAGCTCTGTCCTGTTGTTTGTGGAATCTACACAGACTGACACTCTGCTTGCAGTGCATATTATTGGATGAACCTGTCTTGGAAAAAGACCACTCAACCCAAAGTGAAGTTTCTGTAGTGTAGTGGTTATCACGTTCGCCTAACACGCGAAAGGTCCTCGGTTCGAAACCGAGCAGAAACAACGACCAACTTTTGACAGAAAGTATGAATTGTTTGCAACGCCAAGAGTATCTATCTCCCTTTTACATTATACACATTTTAATTTGTGAGTCTGAAGATTTTCTTCTGCTTCCTGAAGACAGGTTTCCATAGTGTAGTGGTTATCACGTTTGCCTCACACGCGAAAGGTCCCCAGTTCGAAACTGGGTGGAAACAACTTGAGCAATTTTTACTATATGTGCTGAAATGGCTCTAAGGTAAGTGGATATCCAGCTACAAAGGCTAAAAGCTATTTAAAGGCAATCATACTAAGGATCTCAAGCCAGACTCCAATGGTGAATTATCTCTGTTCTGTTGTTTGTGGAATCTACACAGACTGACACTCTGCTTGCGGTGCAGATTATGGGATGAACCTGTCTTGGAAAAAGGCCACTAAACTCACTGTGAGGTTTCTGTAGTGTAGTGGTTATCACGTTCGCTTTACACGCGAAAGGTCCCCAGTTCGAAACTGGGCAGAAACAAATTGAGTGTTTTTTAACTAAACATGCTGAAATGGATCTCCGGCAAGCGCATTTCCACACTACAAAGGCTCCAATTTCAAGCTAGTTGAAGGCAATCGTGCTAAGGATTTCAAGACAGACTACCAAGCCCAATGAGCACTTTCCTGTTGCTTGTGGAATTTACACAGACCAACACTCTGATTGCAGGGCAGATTATGGGATGAACCTGTCTTGGAAAAAGGCAATTAAGCTCGCCATGAGGTTTCTGTAGTGTAGTGGTTATCACGTTCGCCTAACACGCGAAAGGTCCTCGGTTCGAAACCGAGCAGAAACAGCGGTCAGCTTTTGACAGAAAGTATAGATTGTTTGCGACGCTAAGAGTATTTAGCTCTCTTTTACATTATACGTTTTTTAAAATTCGTGATTCGCAAGACTTCCTTATGCTACCTCAAGACAGGTTTCCATAGTGTAGTGGTTATCACGTTCGCCTCACACGCGAAAGGTCCCCAGTTCGAAACTGGGTGGAAACAACTTGAGTAATTTTTACTATATGTGCTGAAATGGCTCTCAGGTTAGTGGATTTCCATGCTACAAAGGCTGTAATTTCAAGCTATTTGGAGGCAATCATACTAAGGACCTCAAGTCAGACTACCATGATGAATTAGCTCTGTCCTGTTGTTTGTGGAATCTACACAGACTGACACTCTGCTTGCAGTGCATATTATTGGATGAACCTGTCTTGGAAAAAGACCACTCAACCCAAAGTGAAGTTTCTGTAGTGTAGTGGTTATCACGTTCGCCTAACACGCGAAAGGTCCTCGGTTCGAAACCGAGCAGAAACAGCGCCCAACTTTTGACAGAAAGTATGAATTGTTTGCAACGCCAAGAGTATCTATCTCCCTTTTACATTATACACATTTTAATTTGTGAGTCTGAAGATTTTCTTCTGCTTCCTGAAGACAGGTTTCCATAGTGTAGTGGTTATCACGTTCGCCTCACACGCGAAAGGTCCCCAGTTCGAAACTGGGTGGAAACAACTTGAGGATTTTTTACTATATTTGCTGAAATGGCTCTAAGGTAAGTGGATATCCAGCTACAAAGGCTAAAAGCTATTTGAAGGCAATCATACTAAGGATCTCAAGCCAGATTCCAATGGTGAATTATCTCTGTTCTGTTGTTTGTGGAATCTACACAGACTGACACTCTGCTTGCGGTGCAGATTGTGGGATGAACCTGTCTTGGAAAAAGGCCACTAAACTCACTGTGAGGTTTCTGTAGTGTAGTGGTTATCACGTTCGCTTTACACGCGAAAGGTCCCCAGTTCGAAACTGGGCAGAAACAAATTGAGTGTTTTTTAACTAAACATGCTGAAATGGATCTCCGGCAAGCGCATTTCCACACTACAAAGGCTCCAATTTCAAGCTAGTTGAAGGCAATCGTGCTAAGGATTTCAAGACAGACTACCAAGCCCAATGAGCACTTTCCTGTTGCTTGTGGAATTTACACAGACCAACACTCTGATTGCAGGGCAGATTATGGGATGAACCTGTCTTGGAAAAAGGCAATTAAGCTCGCCATGAGGTTTCTGTAGTGTAGTGGTTATCACGTTCGCCTAACACGCGAAAGGTCCTCGGTTCGAAACCGAGCAGAAACAGCGGTCAGCTTTTGACAGAAAGTATAGATTGTTTGCGACGCTAAGAGTATTTAGCTCTCTTTTACATTATACGTTTTTTAAAATTCGTGATTCGCAAGACTTCCTTATGCTACCTCAAGACAGGTTTCCATAGTGTAGTGGTTATCACGTTCGCCTCACACGCGAAAGGTCCCCAGTTCGAAACTGGGTGGAAACAACTTGAGTAATTTTTACTATATGTGCTGAAATGGCTCTCAGGTTAGTGGATTTCCATGCTACAAAGGCTGTAATTTCAAGCTATTTGGAGGCAATCATACTAAGGACCTCAAGTCAGACTACCATGATGAATTAGCTCTGTCCTGTTGTTTGTGGAATCTACACAGACTGACACTCTGCTTGCAGTGCATATTATTGGATGAACCTGTCTTGGAAAAAGACCACTCAACCCAAAGTGAAGTTTCTGTAGTGTAGTGGTTATCACGTTCGCCTAACACGCGAAAGGTCCTCGGTTCGAAACCGAGCAGAAACAGCGCCCAACTTTTGACAGAAAGTATGAATTGTTTGCAACGCCAAGAGTATCTATCTCCCTTTTACATTATACACATTTTAATTTGTGAGTCTGAAGATTTTCTTCTGCTTCCTGAAGACAGGTTTCCATAGTGTAGTGGTTATCACGTTCGCCTCACACGCGAAAGGTCCCCAGTTCGAAACTGGGTGGAAACAACTTGAGGATTTTTTACTATATTTGCTGAAATGGCTCTAAGGTAAGTGGATATCCAGCTACAAAGGCTAAAAGCTATTTGAAGGCAATCATACTAAGGATCTCAAGCCAGACTCCAATGGTGAATTATCTCTGTTCTGTTGTTTGTGGAATCTACACAGACTGACACTCTGCTTGCGGTGCAGATTGTGGGATGAACCTGTCTTGGAAAAAGGCCACTAAACTCACTGTGAGGTTTCTGTAGTGTAGTGGTTATCACGTTCGCTTTACACGCGAAAGGTCCCCAGTTCGAAACTGGGCAGAAACAAATTGAGTGTTTTTTAACTAAACATGCTGAAATGGATCTCCGGCAAGCGCATTTCCACACTACAAAGGCTCCAATTTCAAGCTAGTTGAAGGCAATCGTGCTAAGGATTTCAAGACAGACTACCAAGCCCAATGAGCACTTTCCTGTTGCTTGTGGAATTTACACAGACCAACACTCTGATTGCAGGGCAGATTATGGGATGAACCTGTCTTGGAAAAAGGCAATTAAGCTCGCCATGAGGTTTCTGTAGTGTAGTGGTTATCACGTTCGCCTAACACGCGAAAGGTCCTCGGTTCGAAACCGAGCAGAAACAGCGGTCAGCTTTTGACAGAAAGTATAGATTGTTTGCGACGCTAAGAGTATTTAGCTCTCTTTTACATTATACGTTTTTTAAAATTCGTGATTCGCAAGACTTCCTTATGCTACCTCAAGACAGGTTTCCATAGTGTAGTGGTTATCACGTTCGCCTCACACGCGAAAGGTCCCCAGTTCGAAACTGGGTGGAAACAACTTGAGTAATTTTTACTATATGTGCTGAAATGGCTCTCAGGTTAGTGGATTTCCATGCTACAAAGGCTGTAATTTCAAGCTATTTGGAGGCAATCATACTAAGGACCTCAAGTCAGACTACCATGATGAATTAGCTCTGTCCTGTTGTTTGTGGAATCTACACAGACTGACACTCTGCTTGCAGTGCATATTATTGGATGAACCTGTCTTGGAAAAAGACCACTCAACCCAAAGTGAAGTTTCTGTAGTGTAGTGGTTATCACGTTCGCCTAACACGCGAAAGGTCCTCGGTTCGAAACCGAGCAGAAACAGCGCCCAACTTTTGACAGAAAGTATGAATTGTTTGCAACGCCAAGAGTATCTATCTCCCTTTTACATTATACACATTTTAATTTGTGAGTCTGAAGATTTTCTTCTGCTTCCTGAAGACAGGTTTCCATAGTGTAGTGGTTATCACGTTCGCCTCACACGCGAAAGGTCCCCAGTTCGAAACTGGGTGGAAACAACTTGAGGATTTTTTACTATATTTGCTGAAATGGCTCTAAGGTAAGTGGATATCCAGCTACAAAGGCTAAAAGCTATTTGAAGGCAATCATACTAAGGATCTCAAGCCAGACTCCAATGGTGAATTATCTCTGTTCTGTTGTTTGTGGAATCTACACAGACTGACACTCTGCTTGCGGTGCAGATTATGGGATGAACCTGTCTTGGAAAAAGGCCACTAAACTCACTGTGAGGTTTCTGTAGTGTAGTGGTTATCACGTTCGCTTTACATGCGAAAGGTCCCCAGTTCGAAACTGGGCAGAAACAAATTGAGTGTTTTTTAACTAAACATGCTGAAATGGATCTCCGGCAAGCGCATTTCCACACTACAAAGGCTCCAATTTCAAGCTAGTTGAAGGCAATCGTGCTAAGGATCTCAAGACAGACTACAAAGCCCAATGAGCACTTTCCTGTTGCTTGTGGAATTTACACAGACCAACACTCTGATTGCAGGGCAGATTATGGGATGAACCTGTCTTGGAAAAAGGCAATTAAGCTCACCATGAGGTTTCTGTAGTGTAGTGGTTATCACGTTCGCCTAACACGCGAAAGGTCCTCGTTTTGAAACCGAGCAGAAACAGCGGTCAGCTTTTGACAGAAAGTATAGATTGTTTGCGACGCTAAGAGTATTTAGCTCTCTTTTACATTATACGTTTTTTAAAATTCGTGATTCGCAAGACTTCCTTATGCTACCTCAAGACAGGTTTCCATAGTGTAGTGGTTATCACGTTCGCCTCACACGCGAAAGGTCCCCAGTTCGAAACTGGGTGGAAACATCTTGAGTAATTTTTACTATATGTGCTGAAATGGCTCTCAGGTTAGTGGATTTCCATGCTACAAAGGCTGTAATTTCAAGCTATTTGGAGGCAATCATACTAAGGACCTCAAGTCAGACTACCATGATGAATTAGCTCTGTCCTGTTGTTTGTGGAATCTACACAGACTGACACTCTGCTTGCAGTGCATATTATTGGATGAACCTGTCTTGGAAAAAGACCACTCAACCCAAAGTGAAGTTTCTGTAGTGTAGTGGTTATCACGTTCGCCTAACACGCGAAAGGTCCTCGGTTCGAACCCGAGCAGAAACAGCGACCAACTTTTGACAGAAAGTATGAATTGTTTGCAACGCCAAGAGTATCTATCTCCCTTTTACATTATACACATTTTAATTTGTGAGTCTGAAGATTTTCTTCTGCTTCCTGAAGACAGGTTTCCATAGTGTAGTGGTTATCACGTTCGCCTCACACGCGAAAGGTCCCCAGTTCGAAACTGGGTGGAAACAACTTGAGCAATTTTTACTATATGTGCTGAAATGGCTCTAAGGTAAGTGGATATCCAGCTACAAAGGCTCCAATTTCAAGCTAGTTGAAGGCAATCGTGCTAAGGATCTCAAGACAGACTACCAAGCCCAATTCGCACTTTCCTGTTGCTTGTGGAATTTACACAGACCAACACTCTGATTGCAGGGCAGATTATGGGATGAACCTGTCTTGGAAAAAGGCAATTAAGCTCACCATGAGGTTTCTGTAGTGTAGTGGTTATCACGTTCGCCTAACACGCGAAAGGTCCTCGGTTCGAAACCGAGCAGAAACAGCGGTCAGCTTTTGACAGAAAGTATAGATTGTTTGCGACGCTAAGAGTATTTAGCTCTCTTTTACATTATACGTTTTTTAAAATTCGTGATTCGCAAGACTTCCTTATGCTACCTCAAGACAGGTTTCCATAGTGTAGTGGTTATCACGTTCGCCTCACACGCGAAAGGTCCCCAGTTCGAAACTGGGTGGAAACATCTGGAGTAATTTTTACTATATGTGCTGAAATGGCTCTCAGGTTAGTGGATTTCCATGCTACAAAGGCTATAATTTCAAGCTATTTGGAGGCAATCATACAAAGGACCTCAAGTCAGACTACCATGATGAATTAGCTCTGTCCTGTTGTTTGTGGAATCTACACAGACTGACACTCTGCTTGCAGTGCATATTATTGGATGAACCTGTCTTGGAAAAAGACCACTCAACCCAAAGTGAAGTTTCTGTAGTGTAGTGGTTATCACGTTCGCCTAACACGCGAAAGGTCCTCGGTTCGAAACCGAGCAGAAACAACGACCAACTTTTGACAGAAAGTATGAATTGTTTGCAACGCCAAGAGTATCTATCTCCCTTTTACATTATACACATTTTAATTTGTGAGTCTGAAGATTTTCTTCTGCTTCCTGAAGACAGGTTTCCATAGTGTAGTGGTTATCACGTTCGCCTCACACGCGAAAGGTCCGCAGTTCGAAACTGGGTGGAAACAACTTGAGCAATTTTTACTATATGTGCTGAAATGGCTCTAAGGTAAGTGGATATCCAGCTACAAAGGCTAAAAGCTATTTGAAGGCAATCATACTAAGGATCTCAAGCCAGACTCCAATGGTGAATTATCTCTGTTCTGTTGTTTGTGGAATCTACACAGACTGACACTCTGCTTGCGGTGCAGATTATGGGATGAACCTGTCTTGGAAAAAGGCCACTAAACTCACTGTGAGGTTTCTGTAGTGTAGTGGTTATCACGTTCGCTTTACACGCGAAAGGTCCCCAGTTCGAAACTGGGCAGAAATATAATTGAGTGTTTTTTAACTAAACATGCTGAAATGGATCTCCGGCAAGCGCATTTCCACACTACAAAGGCTCCAATTTCAAGCTAGTTGAAGGCAATCGTGCTAAGGATCTCAAGACAGACTACCAAGCCCAATGAGCACTTTCCTGTTGCTTGTGGAATTTACACAGACCAACACTCTGATTGCAGGGCAGATTATGGGATGAACCTGTCTTGGAAAAAGGCAATTAAGCTCACCATGAGGTTTCTGTAGTGTAGTGGTTATCACGTTCGCCTAACACGCGAAAGGTCCTCGGTTCGAAACCGAGCAGAAACAGCGGTCAGCTTTTGACAGAAAGTATAGATTGTTTGCGACGCTAAGAGTATTTAGCTCTCTTTTACATTATACGTTTTTTAAAATTCGTGATTAGCAAGACTTCCTTATGCAACTCAAGACAGGTCTCCATAGTGTAGTGGTTATCACGTTCGCCTCACACGCGAAAGGTCCCCAGTTCGAAACTGGGTGGAAACATCTGGAGTAATTTTTACTATATGTGCTGAAATGGCTCTCAGGTTAGTGGATTTCCATGCTACAAAGGCTATAATTTCAAGCTATTTGGAGGCAATCATACTAAGGACCTCAAGTCAGACTACCATGATGAATTAGCTCTGTCCTGTTGTTTGTGGAATCTACACAGACTGACACTCTGCTTGCAGTGCATATTATTGGATGAACCTGTCTTGGAAAAAGACCACTCAACCCAAAGTGAAGTTTCTGTAGTGTAGTGGTTATCACGTTCGCCTAACACGCGAAAGGTCTTCGGTTCGAAACCGAGCAGAAACAACGACCAACTTTTGACAGAAAGTATGAATTGTTTGCAACGCCAAGAGTATCTATCTCCCTTTTACATTATACACATTTTAATTTGTGAGTCTGAAGATTTTCTTCTGCTTCCTGAAGACAGGTTTCCATAGTGTAGTGGTTATCACGTTCGCCTCACACGCGAAAGGTCCCCAGTTCGAAACTGGGTGGAAACAACTTGAGCAATTTTTACTATATGTGCTGAAATGGCTCTAAGGTAAGTGGATATCCAGCTACAAAGGCTAAAAGCTATTTGAAGGCAATCATACTAAGGATCTCAAGCCAGACTCCAATGGTGAATTATCTCTGTTCTGTTGTTTGTGGGATCTACACAGACTGACACTCTGCTTGCGGTGCAGATTATGGGATGAACCTGTCTTGGAAAAAGGCCACTAAACTCACTGTGAGGTTTCTGTAGTGTAGTGGTTATCACGTTCGCTTTACACGCGAAAGGTCCCCAGTTCGAAACTGGGCAGAAACAAATTGAGTGTTTTTTAACTAAACATGCTGAAATGGATCTCCGGCAAGCGCATTTCCACACTACAAAGGCTCCAATTTCAAGCTAGTTGAAGGCAATCGTGCTAAGGATCTCAAGACAGACTACCAAGCCCAATTCGCACTTTCCTGTTGCTTGTGGAATTTACCCAGACCAACACTCTGATTGCAGGGCAGATTATGGGATGAACCTGTCTTGGAAAAAGGCAATTAAGCTCACCATGAGGTTTCTGTAGTGTAGTGGTTATCACGTTCGCCTAACACGCGAAAGGTCCTCGTTTCGAAACCGAGCAGAAACAGCGGTCAGCTTTGACTGAAAGTATAGATTGTTTGCGACGCTAAGAGTATTTAGCTCTCTTTTACATTATACGTTTTTTAAAATTCGTGATTCGCAAGACTTCCTTATGCTACCTCAAGACAGGTTTCCATAGTGTAGTGGTTATCACGTTCGCCTCACACGCGAAAGGTCCCCAGTTCGAAACTGGGTGGAAACATCTTGAGTAATTTTTACTATATGTGCTGAAATGGCTCTCAGGTTAGTGGATTTCCATGCTACAAAGGCTGTAATTTCAAGCTATTTGGAGGCAATCATACTAAGGACCTCAAGTCAGACTACCATGATGAATTAGCTCTGTCCTGTTGTTTGTGGAATCTACACAGACTGACACTCTGCTTGCAGTGCATATTATTGGATGAACCTGTCTTGGAAAAAGACCACTCAACCCAAAGTGAAGTTTCTGTAGTGTAGTGGTTATCACGTTCGCCTAACACGCGAAAGGTCCTCGGTTCGAAACCGAGCAGAAACAGCGACCAACTTTTGACAGAAAGTATGAATTGTTTGCAACGCCAAGAGTATCTATCTCCCTTTTACGTTATACACATTTTAATTTGTGAGTCTGAAGATTTTCTTCTGCTTCCTGAAGACAGGTTTCCATAGTGTAGTGGTTATCACGTTCGCCTCACACGCGAAAGGTCCCCAGTTCGAAACTGGGTGGAAACAACATGAGCAATTTTTACTATATGTGCTGAAATGGCTCTAAGGTAAGTGGATATCCAGCTACAAAGGCTAAAAGCTATTTAAAGGCAATCATACTAAGGATCTCAAGCCAGACTCCAATGGTGAATTATCTCTGTTCTGTTGTTTGTGGAATCTACACAGACTGACACTCTGCTTGCGGTGCAGATTATGGGATGAACCTGTCTTGGAAAAAGGCCACTAAACTCACTGTGAGGTTTCTGTAGTGTAGTGGTTATCACGTTCGCATTACACGCGAAAGGACCCCAGTTCGAAACTGGGCAGAAATATAATTGAGTGTTTTTTAACTAAACATGCTGAAATGGATCTCCGGCAAGCGCATTTCCACACTACAAAGGCTCCAATTTCAAGCTAGTTGAAGGCAATCGTGCTAAGGATCTCAAGACAGACTACCAAGCCCAATGAGCACTTTCCTGTTGCTTGTGGAATTTACACAGACCAACACTCTGATTGCAGGGCAGATTATGGGATGAACCTGTCTTGGAAAAAGGCAATTAAGCTCACCATGAGGTTTCTGTAGTGTAGTGGTTATCACGTTCGCCTAACACGCGAAAGGTCCTCGGTTCGAAACCGAGCAGAAACAGCGGTCAGCTTTTGACAGAAAGTATAGATTGTTTGCGACGCTAAGAGTATTTAGCTCTCTTTTACATTATACGTTTTTTAAAATTCGTGATTCGCAAGACTTCCTTATGCTACCTCAAGACAGGTTTCCATAGTGTAGTGGTTATCACGTTCGCCTCACACGCGAAAGGTCCCCAGTTCGAAACTGGGTGGAAACATCTGGAGTAATTTTTACTATATGTGCTGAAATGGCTCTCAGGTTAGTGGATTTCCATGCTACAAAGGCTATAATTTCAAGCTATTTGGAGGCAATCATACAAAGGACCTCAAGTCAGACTACCATGATGAATTAGCTCTGTCCTGTTGTTTGTGGAATCTACACAGACTGACACTCTGCTTGCAGTGCATATTATTGGATGAACCTGTCTTGGAAAAAGACCACTCAACCCAAAGTGAAGTTTCTGTAGTGTAGTGGTTATCACGTTCGCCTAACACGCGAAAGGTCCTCGGTTCGAAACCGAGCAGAAACAACGACCAACTTTTGACAGAAAGTATGAATTGTTTGCAACGCCAAGAGTATCTATCTCCCTTTTACATTATACACATTTTAATTTGTGAGTCTGAAGATTTTCTTCTGCTTCCTGAAGACAGGTTTCCATAGTGTAGTGGTTATCACGTTCGCCTCACACGCGAAAGGTCCGCAGTTCGAAACTGGGTGGAAACAACTTGAGCAATTTTTACTATATGTGCTGAAATGGCTCTAAGGTAAGTGGATATCCAGCTACAAAGGCTAAAAGCTATTTGAAGGCAATCATACTAAGGATCTCAAGCCAGACTCCAATGGTGAATTATCTCTGTTCTGTTGTTTGTGGAATCTACACAGACTGACACTCTGCTTGCGGTGCAGATTATGGGATGAACCTGTCTTGGAAAAAGGCCACTAAACTCACTGTGAGGTTTCTGTAGTGTAGTGGTTATCACGTTCGCATTACACGCGAAAGGTCCCCAGTTCGAAACTGGGCAGAAATATAATTGAGTGTTTTTTAACTAAACATGCTGAAATGGATCTCCGGCAAGCGCATTTCCACACTACAAAGGCTCCAATTTCAAGCTAGTTGAAGGCAATCGTGCTAAGGATCTCAAGACAGACTACCAAGCCCAATGAGCACTTTCCTGTTGCTTGTGGAATTTACACAGACCAACACTCTGATTGCAGGGCAGATTATGGGATGAACCTGTCTTGGAAAAAGGCAATTAAGCTCACCATGAGGTTTCTGTAGTGTAGTGGTTATCACGTTCGCCTAACACGCGAAAGGTCCTCGGTTCGAAACCGAGCAGAAACAGCGGTCAGCTTTTGACAGAAAGTATAGATTGTTTGCGACGCTAAGAGTATTTAGCTCTCTTTTACATTATACGTTTTTTAAAATTCGTGATTCGCAAGACTTCCTTATGCTACCTCAAGACAGGTCTCCATAGTGTAGTGGTTATCACGTTCGCCTCACACGCGAAACGTCCCCAGTTCGAAACTGGGTGGAAACATCTGGAGTAATTTTTACTATATGTGCTGAAATGGCTCTCAGGTTAGTGGATTTCCATGCTACAAAGGCTATAATTTCAAGCTAGTTGGAGGCAATCATACTAAGGACCTCAAGTCAGACTACCATGATGAATTAGCTCTGTCCTGTTGTTTGTGGAATCTACACAGACTGACACTCTGCTTGCAGTGCATATTATTGGATGAACCTGTCTTGGAAAAAGACCACTCAACCCAAAGTGAAGTTTCTGTAGTGTAGTGGTTATCACGTTCGCCTAACACGCGAAAGGTCTTCGGTTCGAAACCGAGCAGAAACAACGACCAACTTTTGACAGAAAGTATGAATTGTTTGCAACGCCAAGAGTATCTATCTCCCTTTTACATTATACACATTTTAATTTGTGAGTCTGAAGATTTTCTTCTGCTTCCTGAAGACAGGTTTCCATAGTGTAGTGGTTATCACGTTTGCCTCACACGCGAAAGGTCCCCAGTTCGAAACTGGGTGGAAACAACTTGAGCAATTTTTACTATATGTGCTGAAATGGCTCTAAGGTAAGTGGATATCCAGCTACAAAGGCTAAAAGCTATTTGAAGGCAATCATACTAAGGATCTCAAGCCAGACTCCAATGGTGAATTATCTCTGTTCTGTTGTTTGTGGAATCTACACAGACTGACACTCTGCTTGCGGTGCAGATTATGGGATGAACCTGTCTTGGAAAAAGGCCACTAAACTCACTGTGAGGTTTCTGTAGTGTAGTGGTTATCACGTTCGCTTTACACGCGAAAGGTCCCCAGTTCGAAACTGGGCAGAAACAAATTGAGTGTTTTTTAACTAAACATGCTGAAATGGATCTCCGGCAAGCGCATTTCCACACTACAAAGGCTCCAATTTCAAGCTAGTTGAAGGCAATCGTGCTAAGGATCTCAAGACAGACTACCAAGCCCAATGAGCACTTTCCTGTTGCTTGTGGAATTTACACAGACCAACACTCTGATTGCAGGGCAGATTATGGGATGAACCTGTCTTGGAAAAAGGCAATTAAGCTCACCATGAGGTTTCTGTAGTGTAGTGGTTATCACGTTCGCCTAACACGCGAAAGGTCCTCGTTTCGAAACCGAGCAGAAACAGCAGTCAGCTTTTGACTGAAAGTATAGATTGTTTGCGACGCTAAGAGTATTTAGCTCTCTTTTACATTATACGTTTTTTAAAATTCGTGATTCGCAAGACTTCCTTATGCTACCTCAAGACAGGTTTCCATAGTGTAGTGGTTATCACGTTCGCCTCACACGCGAAAGGTCCCCAGTTCGAAACTGGGTGGAAACATCTTGAGTAATTTTTACTATATGTGCTGAAATGGCTCTCAGGTTAGTGGATTTCCATGCTACAAAGGCTGTAATTTCAAGCTATTTGGAGGCAATCATACTAAGGACCTCAAGTCAGACTACCATGATGAATTAGCTCTGTCCTGTTGTTTGTGGAATCTACACAGACTGACACTCTGCTTGCAGTGCATATTATTGGATGAACCTGTCTTGGAAAAAGACCACTCAACCCAAAGTGAAGTTTCTGTAGTGTAGTGGTTATCACGTTCGCCTAACACGCGAAAGGTCCTCGGTTCGAAACCGAGCAGAAACAGCGACCAACTTTTGACAGAAAGTATGAATTGTTTGCAACGCCAAGAGTATCTATCTCCCTTTTACGTTATACACATTTTAATTTGTGAGTCTGAAGATTTTCTTCTGCTTCCTGAAGACAGGTTTCCATAGTGTAGTGGTTATCACGTTCGCCTCACACGCGAAAGGTCCCCAGTTCGAAACTGGGTGGAAACAACTTGAGCAATTTTTACTATATGTGCTGAAATGGCTCTAAGGTAAGTGGATATCCAGCTACAAAGGCTAAAAGCTATTTAAAGGCAATCATACTAAGGATCTCAAGCCAGACTCCAATGGTGAATTATCTCTGTTCTGTTGTTTGTGGAATCTACACAGACTGACACTCTGCTTGCGGTGCAGATTATGGGATGAACCTGTCTTGGAAAAAGGCCACTAAACTCACTGTGAGGTTTCTGTAGTGTAGTGGTTATCACGTTCGCATTACACGCGAAAGGACCCCAGTTCGAAACTGGGCAGAAATATAATTGAGTGTTTTTTAACTAAACATGCTGAAATGGATCTCCGGCAAGCGCATTTCCACACTACAAAGGCTCCAATTTCAAGCTAGTTGAAGGCAATCGTGCTAAGGATCTCAAGACAGACTACCAAGCCCAATGAGCACTTTCCTGTTGCTTGTGGAATTTACACAGACCAACACTCTGATTGCAGGGCAGATTATGGGATGAACCTGTCTTGGAAAAAGGCAATTAAGCTCACCATGAGGTTTCTGTAGTGTAGTGGTTATCACGTTCGCCTAACACGCGAAAGGTCCTCGGTTCGAAACCGAGCAGAAACAGCGGTCAGCTTTTGACAGAAAGTATAGATTGTTTGCGACGCTAAGAGTATTTAGCTCTCTTTTACATTATACGTTTTTTAAAATTCGTGATTCGCAAGACTTCCTTATGCTAC